>NW_028161532.1:0-155000 GCF_964263955.1 Coregonus lavaretus | reverse complement strand
GTCTGAGCCATGATCAGAATGTGTCTCTGTGTCTATTTCCAGCCCTGCCATTTCTACCTGTCCTGATCTAGTGTTTCACCCCTGACCTCCTCACACCGTCTCACTGTCCATGTCTGCTTTTAGCTCCCACCTCTACTTCACTGTGTTATAATGGACCTTATGCTTGTTATGTCACCTCTGTAACCAGTTATCAAACATACTGACCTTTCTGACCCTATCCCATGGCCCTACTTTCTACAACTGAACATTTAAATTCCTCTATGAGTTTTGTTTAGTGTCCATTTACTTATGTATGTATTTGTTGTATATTGGGGTTGTGCTGCAGAGCATCATGGGGGTTTGTATGTGTTGAGATGATCACGTTCCAGATAAATGGTTGAACTGATTCCTGTGTCCTGTCTCATCATTATTGAATTGTTATACAGACGTGGTTATGAAACCCACGAGACATAACAAAAGATTGGCGATGAGTAAATCTGAATCTACAGGAACTATTCTGTCTGGAAGAAGTGGGTTTTTACAACTGTTTAAAACTGTTATTTTCTGTGGTACAGTCTAGGCTAATGTTAGCACAGTGTATTGCTAGCAGAGGCAAATGCATAGTCGAGCTAGCTAAGAAAGAGAGTTAACCAGTGGTGTAAAGTACTTAAGTAAAAATACTTTAAAGTACTACTTAAGTAGTTTTTTGGGGGTATCTGTACTTGACTTTACTATTCATATTTTTGACTACTTTTACTTTCACTTCACTACATTCCTAAAGAAAAGAATGTACTTTTTACTCCATACATTTTCCCTGACACCCAAAAGTACTTGTTTCATTTTGAATGCTTAGCAGGACAGAAAATGGTCCAATTCACACCCTTATCAAAAGAAGATCCCTACTGCCTCTGATCTGGTAGACTCACTAAACACAAATGCTTTGTTTGTAAATTGTCTGAGTGTTGGAGTTTGCCTCTGGCTGAACGTACATTTTAAAAACAAGAAAATTGTCTGGTTTGCTTTATGTAAGGAATTTGAAATGATTTATACTTGTACTTTTACTTTTGATACTTTAGTATATTTTAGCAATTACATTTACTTTTGTATATATACTTAAGTATATTTAAAACCAAAAGACTTTTAGACTTTTACTCAAGTAATATTTTACTGGGTGACTTTCACTTTTAGTTGAGTCATTTTCTGTTAAGGTATCTTTACTTTTACTCAAGTATGACAATTGGGTACTTTTTCCACCACTGGAGTTAACATCGTCATGGACGGCAGAAAAGGACTCGAGACGGACATCGGATTGGGAAAACAACGTGATTAAAAAGGAGGAATATACAGTGATCAAAGGAAAGGACATTTATTCAACTTCAAATTCAATTGATTGGACATGATTTGGAAAGGCACACACCTGTCTACATAAGGTCCCACAGTTGACAGTGCATGTCAGAGCAAAAACCAAGCCATGAGGTCGAAGGAATTGTCCGTAGAGCTCCGAGACAGGATTGTGTCGAGGCACAGATCTGGGGAAGGGTACCAAAAAATGTCTGCAACATTGAAGGTCCCCAAGAACACATGCTTAAATGGAAGATGTTTGGAACCAAGACTCTTCCTAGAGCTGGCCGCCTGGCCAAACTGAGCAATCGGGGGAGAAGGGCCTTGGTCAGGGAGGTGACGAAGAACCTGCAAAGAACCCGATGGTGACTCTGACAGAGCTCCAGAGTTCCTCTGTGGATATGGGAGAACCTTCCAGAAGGACAACCATCTCTGCAGCACTCCACAAATCAGGCCTTTATGGTAGAGTGGCCAGACGGAAGCCACTCCTCAGTAAAAGGCACCTAAAGGACTCTCATACCATGAGAAACAAGATTCTCTGGTCTGATGAAACCAAGATTGAACTCTTTGGCCTGAATGCCAAGCGTCATGTCTGGAGGTCACCTGGCACCATCCCTACGGTGAAACATGGTGGTGGCAGCATCATGCTGTGGGGATGTTTTTTAGTGGCAGGGACTGGGAGACTAGTCAGGATCGAGGGAAAGATGAACGGAGCAAAGTACAGAGAGATCCTTGATGAAAACCTGCTCCAGAGCGCTCTGGACCTCAGACTGGGGTGAAGGTTCACCTTCCAACAGGACAATGAGCCTAAGCACACAACCAAGACAACACAGGAGTTCTAAAAACCCATAACTTTGTCATTATGGGATGTTGTGTGTAGATTGATGAGGGAAAAAAACAGTTTAATCAATTTTAGAATAAGGCTTTAATGTAACAAAATGTGGAAAAAGTCAAGGGGTCTGAATACTTTCCGAAAGCACTGTGTAACTATACACTATATATACAGCAGTATGTGGACACCCTTTCAAATTAGTGGATTTGGATATTTCAGCCACACCGGTTGCTGACAGGTGTATAAAATCGAGCACACAGCCATGCAATCTCCATAGACACTAAGCGGTCCCGTTCTGTGAGCTTGTGTGGCCTACAACTTCACGGCTGAGCCGTTGTTGCTCCTAGACGTTTCCACTTCACAATAAAAGCATTTACAGTTGACCGGGGCAGCTCTAGCAGGGCAGAAATGTGACTTGTTGGAAAGGTGGCATTCTATGACGGTGCCACGTTGAAAGTCACTGAGCTCTTCAGTAAGGCCATTCTACTGCCAACGTTTGTCTATGGAGATTGCATGGCTGTGTGCTCGATTTTATACACCTGTCACCAACGAGTGTGACTGAAATAGCCGAATCCACTAATTTGAAGGGGTGTCCATATACTTTTGTATATATAGTGTATTTCCCTGGTATATTACTCATGTCTCACCAGTCCAGTTATGCTGCTCTGGCGCCATCCTGTGGACTGCTGGGAACACAACTTCAACTCCATTACATTCAATGTATCCCACAAAGTGCCACTTGGCTGGACAAAGCAGTCTGAATGGAAATCAGGTCCATATATGAATACAGGCAGACACACAGCCTTACATGTCATATCACTGAGTCTCAGTTTAAATCACGGTTTAAACATAACAAGTAATTGCAAGTGAAAACATTTCTCAATTAGGTTTTAGGTTTTATTTATTCACACCAAAGAAAAGAAGTGAAAGACAAAACACTGCAGATAAATAAACAGGTAAAAACGGTGTTCAGGTGAGGATGGGAAGCCCAAAAGGGCTGATATGAAAACCACACCACAAACAAAAGTAAAAAAAAAAACTTTGTTCAATCAGTTAAACAAAACATATTAATTTTAATTATTACATTTACATTTACATTTTAGTCATTTAGCAGACGCTCTTATCCAGAGCGACTTACAGGAGCAATTAGGGTTAAGTGCCTTGCTCAAGGGCACATTAACGTCATTTAGCAGACGCTCTTAGCCAGAGCGACTCACAAATTGGTGCGTTCACCCTATAGCCAGTGGGATAACCACTTTACAATTTGGGGGGGGGGGGGGGGGGGGGGGGGTTAGAAGGATTACTTTATCCTATCCCAGGTATTCCTTAAAGAGGTGGGGTTTCAAATGTCTCCGGAAGGTGGTGAGTGACTCCGCTGTCCTGGCGTCGTGAGGGAGCTTGTTCCACCATTGGGGTGCCAGAGCAGCGAACAGTTTTGACTGGGCTGAGCGGGAGCTATGCTTCCGCAGAGGAAGGGGAGCCAGCAGGCCAGAGGTGGATGAACGCAATGCCCTCGTTTGGGAGTAGGGACTGATCAGAGCCTGAAGGTACAGAGGTGCCGTTCCCCTCACTGCTCCATAGGCAAGCACCATGCACCATATATATATATATAAGTGGTTTGCGAAAGTATTCACTCCCCTTGGCATTTTTCCTATTTTGTTGCCTTACAACCTGGAATTAAAATTGTTTTTTTGGGGTTTGTATCAATTGATTTACACAACATGCCTACCACATTGAAGATGAAAAATAGTTTTTATTGTGAAACAAACAAGAAATAAGACAAAAAAACTGAAAACTTGAGCGTGCATAACTATTCACCCCCCCAAAGTCAATACTTTGTAGAGCCACCTTTTGCAGCAATTACAGCTGCAAGTCACTTGGGGTATGTCTCTATAAAATTGGCACATCTAGCCACTGGGATTTTTGCCCATTCTTCAAGGCAAAACTGCTCCAGCTCCTTCAAGTTGGATGGGTTCTGCTGGTGTACAGCAATCTTTAAGTCATACCACAGATTCTTAATTGGATTGAGGTCTGGGCTCTGACTAGGCCATTCCAAGATATTTAAATGTTTCCCCTTAAACCACTCAAGTGTTGCTTTAGCAGTATGCTTAGGGTCATTGTCCTGCTGGAAGGTGAACCTCCGTCCCAGTCTCAAATCTCTGGAAGACTGAAACAGGTTTCCCTCAAGAATTTCCCTGTGTTTAGCGCCATCCATCATTCCTTCAATTCTGACCAGTTTCCCAGTCCCTGCCGATGAAAAACATCCCCATGGTCCTGTAGCATGATGCTGCCACCACCATGCTTCACTGTGGGGACGGTGTTCTCGGGGTGATGAGAGGTGTTGGGTTTGCGCCAGACATAGCGTTTTCCTTGATGGCCAAAAAGCTCAATTTTTGTCTCATCTGACCAGAGTACCTTCTTCCATATGTTTGGGGAGTCTCCCCCAAACATATGGAAGGGGGAATGTGTTTGCTTATTTTTTTCTTTAAGCAAGATATCTTTTGTTTTCACATCATGCTTTAATGTTCTGAACACTCCAGGATCCAGCTGATCCTACAGGGATAATGTGAAAATAACTATAATAGAGGTTTTGAATGAGCAAGTCTGAAGCGAATAGTAAAAACTGATATGTCATGTAGATTAAACACAGAAACACTGGAGAACCACTCAGAGAGGTATTCATCTACAGGACTGGGACACTGTAAAACCACTCAGAGAGGTATTCATCTACAGGACTGAGACACTGTAGAACCACTCAGAGAGGTATTCATCTACAGGACTGGGACACTGTAGAACCACTCAGAGTTGTATTCATCTACAGGACTGAAACATTGTATAACCACTCAGAGAGGTATTCATCTACAGGACTGAGACACTGTAAAACCACTCAGAGAGGTATTCATCTACAGGACTGGGACACTGTAGAACCACTCAGAGAGGTATTCATCTACAGGATTGGGACACTGTAGAACCACTCAGAGAGGTATTCATCTACAGGACTGAGACACTGTAGAACCACTCAGAGAGGTATTCATCTACAGGACTGAGACACTGTAAAACCACTCAGAGAGGTATTCATCTACAGGACTGAGACACTGTAAAACCACTCAGAGAGGTATTCATCTACAGGACTGGGACACTGTAAAACCACTCAGAGAGGTATTCATCTACAGGACTGGGACACTGTAGAACCACTCAGAGAGGTATTCATCTACAGGACTGAGACACTGTAAAACCACTCAGAGAGGTATTCATCTACAGGACTGGGACACTGTAGAACCACTCAGAGAGGTATTCATCTACAGGACTGAAACACTGTAAAACCACTCAGAGAGGTATTCATCTACAGGACTGAGACACTGTAAAACCACTCAGAGAGGTATTCATCTACAGGACTGGGACACTGTAAAACCACTCAGAGAGGTATTCATCTACAGGACTGAGACACTGTAAAACCACTCAGAGAGGTATTCATCTACAGGACTGGGACACTGTAGAACCACTCAGAGAGGTATTCATCTACAGGACTGGGACACTGTAAAACCACTCAGAGAGGTATTCATCTACAGGACTGGGACACTGTAAAACCACTCAGAGAGGTATTCATCTACAGGACTGGGACACTGTAAAACCACTCAGAGAGGTATTCATCTACAGGACTGGGACACTGTAAAACCACTCAGAGAGGTATTCATCTACAGGACTGGGACACTGTAAAACCACTCAGAGAGGTATTCATCTACAGGACTGGGACACTGTAGAACCACTCAGAGAGGTATTCATCTACAGGACTGGGACACTGTAAAACCACTCAGAGAGGTATTCATGTACAGGACTGAGACACTGTAAAACCACTCAGAGAGGTATTCATCTACAGAACTGGGACACTGTAAAACCACTCAGAGAGGTATTCATCTACAGGACTGAGACACTGTAAAACCACTCAGAGAGGTATTCATCTACAGGACTGGGACACTGTAGAACCACTCAGAGAGGTATTCATCTACAGGACTGGGACACTGTAAAACCACTCAGAGAGGTATTCATCTACAGGACTGGGACACTGTAAAACCACTCAGAGAGGTATTCATCTACAGGACTGGGACACTGTAAAACCACTCAGAGAGGTATTCATCTACAGGACTGGGACACTGTAAAACCACTCAGAGAGGTATTCATCTACAGGACTGGGTGGGTATTATTAGTCTGTTCTGAGTAGAAATGGATATAAACAGTGATTAAAACACAAAAACAGCGAGTTTAGTGCCCAGATTCTGACACTTATCTCCAAGAAGAGAATTCCCATTTATAGATATTTTGATACTACACGCAAAGGGGTTCTTCGTTTGTCCCCATAGGAAAACCCTTTTTTTGTTTCAGGTAGAACCCTTGGGTGGTGAAAAAGGTTCTACTTAGAACCTTTTAGTGGTGAAAGGGTTCCACTTGTAACAAAAAAAAAATATTTTCAGAGGGTTCTCCTACGAGGATAATTGAAAAACCATTACGGTTCTAGGTAGCGCCTTCTTTTCTAAGAGTGTAGTCTGAGGTTAACTTATAGAACATGACTTTTCCTGTTGATTCTTCTGCTCCAAGTCTTTCTCTAGTTCAGAGTTCTTCTGCTTCAAGTCTTCAGAAGTTTTCTCTAGTTCAGAGTTCTTCTGCTTTAAGTCTTCATAAGTTTTCTCTAGTTCAGAGTTCTTCTGCTTTAAGTCTTCAGAAGTTTTCTCTAGTTCAGAGTTCTTCTGCTTTAAGTCTTCAGAAGTTTTCTCTAGTTCAGAGTTCTTCTGCTTCAAGTCTTCATAAGTTTTCTCTAGTTCAGAGTTCTTCTGCTTTAAGTCTGCAGAAGTTTTCTCTAGTTCAGAGTTCTTATTTCCCTCATTAAAATGCAAATCAATTTATAACAATTTTGAAATGATTTTTTCTGGATTTTTTTGTTGCTATTCTGTCTCTCACTGTTCAAATAAACCTACCATTAAATTATAGACTGATAATTTCTTTGTCAGTGGGCAAACGTACAAAATCAGCAGGGGATCAAATACTTTTTTCCCTCACTGTACCATTAAATTTATAGACTGATCATTTCTTTGTCAGTGGGCAAACGTACATAATCAGCAGGGGATCAAATACTTTTTCCCTCACTGTACATACATACAGTACATATCCTTTTTTAAAAATATATTCCCCTTTATTACTTTCCAACCCCTTCCATAATTATAATAATAATATGCCATTTAGCAGACGCTTTTATCCAAAGCGACTTACAGTCATGCGTGCATACATTTTTTTTGTGTATGGGTGGTCCCGGGGATCGAACCCACTACCTTGGCGTTTCAAGCACCGTGCTTTACCAGCTGAGCTACAGAGGACCACCCATACACAAGTAAACTAGTGAACAACAATGCTTAGGCCTCTACTTCCAGCTTATACTTACTATATACATTTTATGGACACAGTCAATTTTACAATAATTATATTTTGTTAGTTTTTTCTCCTGAACTTCTACTCTCAACCTCTCCGATCATTTTCATGATGTCCATCCGGTTTGCTTCTATATGCCATATCTTTCTAACTGTGCTCTTTCACAAAAGCTCCCAACCTACAACCTATATACTTATTATGGACACAGTATGCTTACATTATTAGTTATCTTGTTATTATTTGTTGTTAGTTGTTATTAGTCCCATCCTTCAACTCCATTCAATACCTCCCATCTATCTCTTAACACCATCCATATTAGATTTCTATTTGCCATATATTCGTCTACTGTACTGTGATGTTTTACAAAAGTTCTGAACCTTTCTATTAATTAATATTAATACTATATTGTATTTTATGTAAAATATCAGTATCTTTAAGTAAAAAATGTATATTGTAAAATTATGTAAATTCTACAGGTTACCCTACATTTATACAGGAGGTACCCAAAGTCATTGATGTGGATCAAGAAGCAACACCACAAACAGAAGTGATTGTTATAGAGGATAACGAGTTTTAGGAACAACAGACAGAAGCTGTATCTTTCCTCAGTCACTCGCCATCAAGATATTTTAGATGTGAGTCAACATTTAAATTAGTAATAATCTTTATATAATAAGCAATAAACAAAAGGTGTACTATGTTTTAAAAACCTAATCTTGTGTTTACAGCTGACACTCCATGTAGAAGCGTGTACAGCGTTCAACCCAGGCATTATGGACTCCTCCGTTGAATGACTGCTTGAATGATTGTGAAAACGACGTTCTCCTCTCTTTCTGTACAGCAGGCTTTGACATAGACGAAACTCCAACCAACCCAAGAACAGAGGGATTGTCATACCTAGACACGCCTCCAAACCCCCCCGAGGCGTTCAGTATATAATAGGGCACCGACACTATTTCAAAGTCCAGCACGGCTCCACAGACACATAGTTCAAATTGACAGAATGGCTTCACCTTTGACCGAGGAGAACGATTGGTCTGAAAACGACTGGATTGAAGAACATGCTCTTTATGGATATGGCCTGTTTTATTATAGATATAACTTTTAATGACTATGTTAAAAACAATATTATGATTATTATTATTGTAAAAAGACAGACTCAGACAATGGACAATGGGAAGAAAACACGCCTTCCATGACTCCACAGAAAAACAGTTTTAGTCAACAAACAGACAGCTATTTCCCTGTAACCCAAGTCCAAACAGTGAGAAACAGAAACAGTGAGTTAGGATATATTGACATGTTAACACATAATAAATTAACTGTTTAAAAAAGCATTATATATTTTTTTTTATTATTTAAAAAATTAAATATTAATTTTTATGTATTCTTATAATTTATTTATTATTATTATTATTATTTTAATACACTATTTCTTATATGTTTTATTCTATTGTTTTTTGGGGCTCCTCCAAGGCCTATACAGGCACAGCAGACCCAATACAACAAGAGGAAGAGGAGGAAGAGGAGGAAGAGGAGGAAGAGGAGGATGATGATGATGATGATATACTGATTACTGCATCTAAACAGGTCCATACATTCAATGATGATAGTTTCAATGATGTTGATGATGAAGATGATGTGTTGAGGTATGATGAGGATGATGTGTTGAGGTATGTTGAGGATGATGTGTTGAGCTATGATGAGGATGATGTGTTGAGGTATGATGAGGATGATGTGTTGAGGTATGATGAGGATGATGTGTTGAGCTATGATGAGGATGATGTGTTGAGCTATGATGAGGATGATGTGTTGATGTATGATGAGGATGATGTGTTGAGGTATGATGAGGATGATGTGTTGAGGTATGATGAGGATGATGTGTTGAGCTATGATGAGGATGATGTGTTGAGGTATGATGAGGATGATGTGTTGAGGTATGATGAGGATGATGTGTTGAGCTATGATGAGGATGATGTGTTGATGTTTGATGAGGATGATGTGTTGAGGTATGATGAGGATGATGTGTTGAGCTATGATGAGGATGATGTGTTGATGTATGATGAGGATGATGTGTTGAGGTATGATGAGGATGATGTGTTGAGCTATAATGAGGATGATGTGTTGAGCTATGATGAGGATGATGTGTTGAGGTATGATGAGGATGATGTGTTGAGGTATGATGAGGATGATGTGTTGATGTATGTTGAGGATGATGTGTTGAGCTATGATGAGGATGATGTGTTGAGCTATGATGAGGATGATGTGTTGAGGTATGATGAGGATGATGTGTTGAGCTATGATGAGGATGATGTGTTGAGCTATGATGAGGATGATGTGTTGAGGTATGATGAGGATGATGTGTTGAGGTATGATGAGGATGATGTGTTGAGGTATGATGAGGATGATGTGTTGAGGTATGATGAGGATGATGTGTTGAGCTATGATGAGGATGATGTGTTGAGCTATGATGAGGATGATGTGTTGAGGTATGATGACGATGATGTGTTGATATATGATCAGGATGATGTGTTGATGTATGATGAGGATGATGTGTTGATGTATGATGAGGATGATGTGTTGATGAGGATGATGTGTTGAGGTATGATGCGGCTAATCAGCTTGATACAATATATTCTGAGGTAGAGCCAATGCTGATTGAGGACAGCGTCAGTGGGGACGAGGATCAGGATATAGATCTTCAAGATAGGTTTCTCACAGTCTTTTACAGGGCTATGAAAGCCAGAAAGGTCCAGTTACACAAACGTATGGTTGCTTTGCTAAAACGTCGGTACATCCAAGACATAGCCATCTGGAAGAAAAACACGTCAAATTTGATAAGCAGCAATCTGATTAAAAAACGCCAAAACAAACGATATAGCCGTATGTAACACGGATACTTCTAGAATACCCCTAGAACTAAGCTCATTAATCAAACAAATTAAGGATCCAGGACCAACCCCTACACAACAACACACACCTCCTTTAACTCATACAAATGAGGACACATTATCACAGGTACTCCCAGAACTTAGCTCCTTAATTAAACAAATTAGCGAGCTAACCCCACCCTTTAATTAGACAACCCCCAACCTCACGTATATGGTATCCTACACTGCCCTATCTGTAAAGGGCCTTTGAAAAGCAGAAACCCAGAAGTGGCTCAAGAATTGGAACATGAGTGCTACCTTCAACCATCTTTTTTTTTTTTTTTTTTTTTATCTGATGAAGATGAACATTCAGAGAAATGTGTGTTTATGACTTTGAGAGTAATCAGCAATCAGGGTTTCATCTGCCTATTTCTGTATCTACCATGACTTTCAAGGGTGAAAAGTGGTCGGCAGAGGACCCCAATGGTGCACTACTCTTTCTGAAACGTTTCTGAAAACCCCAGTACAAAAGCCTTGTGATCATTCAGATCAAGAAAGAGCCCTGACCGGTGTATGGTGTATGGTCGCAGTTGTAAATGAGAACTTGTTCTCAACTGGCTTACCTGGTTAAATAAAGGTGAAATAAAAAAATAAAATGGGTCACCGTTGAATTCTCTAAGGCTATAGACAAGGGGTATCGTGTGGCCAAAGTCTTTGAAGTGTGGAACTTTCCCAGGAAATCAGACACTCTTTTTTAAGAGTACATCAAGACCTTCTTGAGAGGGAAGCAAATGGCTTCAGGGTTTCCTGCATCAGTCACTGATCAAGAGAGCAAAGACAGATACATTCAGGACTATCATGAAAAAGAGGGCATACATTTACATTTTACATTTACGTCATTTTAGAAGACGCTCTTATCCAGAGTGACTTACAGTTAGTGAGTGCATACATTATATATATTTTTTTATATCCCCCGTGGGGTACTCGGGAGGCATATGTCTTGACCCTGACAGAATAGAGGTCAACAAAGCCAAAATAAAGGTGTGCTAGCTTTTCTTGAACAGTTTGGGGGGCATATTTGCCCAGAGAAGCAATATGTTAACAACATCTATCATTAAAGATCCCGAATAATTTATGGGATTGTTTTTTTCAGACCAATCTGACATTTCAAATGTTTTGTTCTTGAATCAAGACAAAGCTCTGGTGTAATGGAGACGTAACAAGAAGTGGGTTCTACCCCCGAGTAATGGAAACGTGTTTCTAGCAGCTTTTACCACGGCCTATGGGCGACATGAACTACAGACCCTCATGGAGCACCTGCAGAGTCGGGTTCTTTACCATTACACAGTCTGGGGTCTATGGAAGCAAACCTGGTGATTGGAACCCCCCCCCCTCTTAGCAACTATCTGGGAGGTTTAACGAGTGAACTCGAAGATGGTGACCATATCATAGAGTGGTCATCCTGTGGACCCAAACGCTATGCTTTTAGGACTAAAAACTATCACGTAGTGTTGAAAGCCAAAGGCGTGACACAAAACTATGAAAATTCCCTGCGTGTAAACTTGGAATCAATTTAGTCGAGGGTTTTATAAATGTTGAACTCCTACAAAAAGATTGTTAGGGATTAAAAGGGTTTCCATCTACGTAATGCCCCACTTACTAAAAGATTCCGGGTCGTCTGTGACAAGAGATTACTTTTACCTGACGGGACCACCTTACCCTTTGGTTACTGACTTTATGTTCCAATCCTTTTACCTGACGGGACCACCTTACCCTTTGGTTACTGACTTTATGTTCCAATCCTTTTACCTGACGGGACCACCTTACCCTTTGGTTACTGACTTTATGTTCCAATCCTTTTACCTGACGGGACCACCTTACCCTTTGGTTACTGACTTTATGTTCCAATCCTTTTACCTGACGGGACCACCTTACCCTTTGGTTACTGACTTTATGTTCCAATCCTTTTACCTGACGGGACCACCTTACCCTTTGGTTACTGACTTTATGTTCCAATCCTTTTACCTGACGGGACCACCTTACCCTTTGGTTACTGACTTTATGTTCCAATCCTTTTACCTGACGGGACCACCTTACCCTTTGGTTACTGACTTTATGTTCCAATCCTTTTACCTGACGGGACCACCTTACCCTTTGGTTACTGACTTTATGTTCCAATCCTTTTACCTGACGGGACCACCTTACCCTTTGGTTACTGACTTTATGTTCCAATCCTTTTACCTGACGGGACCACCTTACCCTTTGGTTACTGACTTTATGTTCCAATCCTTTTACCTGACGGGACCACCTTACCCTTTGGTTACTGACTTTATGTTCCAATCCTTTTACCTGACGGGACCACCTTACCCTTTGGTTACTGACTTTATGTTCCAATCCTTTTACCTGACGGGACCACCTTACCCTTTGGTTACTGACTTTATGTTCCAATCCTTTTACCTGACGGGACCACCTTACCCTTTGGTTACTGACTTTATGTTCCAATCCTTTTACCTGACGGGACCACCTTACCCTTTGGTTACTGACTTTATGTTCCAATCCTTTTACCTGACGGGACCACCTTACCCTTTGGTTACTGACTTTATGTTCCAATCCTTTTACCTGACGGGACCACCTTACCCTTTGGTTACTGACTTTATGTTCCAATCCTTTTACCTGACGGGACCACCTTACCCTTTGGTTACTGACTTTATGTTCCAATCCTTTTACCTGACGGGACCACCTTACCCTTTGGTTACTGACTTTATGTTCCAATCCTTTTACCTGACGGGACCACCTTACCCTTTGGTTACTGACTTTATGTTCCAATCCTTTTACCTGACGGGACCACCTTACCCTTTGGTTACTGACTTTATGTTCCAATCCTTTTACCTGACGGGACCACCTTACCCTTTGGTTACTGACTTTATGTTCCAATCCTTTTACCTGACGGGACCACCTTACCCTTTGGTTACTGACTTTATGTTCCAATCCTTTTACCTGACGGGACCACCTTACCCTTTGGTTACTGACTTTATGTTCCAATCCTTTTACCTGACGGGACCACCTTACCCTTTGGTTACTGACTTTATGTTCCAATCCTTTTACCTGACGGGACCACCTTACCCTTTGGTTACTGACTTTATGTTCCAATCCTTTTACCTGACGGGACCACCTTACCCTTTGGTTACTGACTTTATGTTCCAATCCTTTTACCTGACGGGACCACCTTACCCTTTGGTTACTGACTTTATGTTCCAATCCTTTTACCTGACGGGACCACCTTACCCTTTGGTTACTGACTTTATGTTCCAATCCTTTTACCTGACGGGACCACCTTACCCTTTGGTTACTGACTTTATGTTCCAATCCTTTTACCTGACGGGACCACCTTACCCTTTGGTTACTGACTTTATGTTCCAATCCTTTTACCTGACGGGACCACCTTACCCTTTGGTTACTGACTTTATGTTCCAATCCTTTTACCTGACGGGACCACCTTACCCTTTGGTTACTGACTTTATGTTCCAATCCTTTTACCTGACGGGACCACCTTACCCTTTGGTTACTGACTTTATGTTCCAATCCTTTTACCTGACGGGACCACCTTACCCTTTGGTTACTGACTTTATGTTCCAATCCTTTTACCTGACGGGACCACCTTACCCTTTGGTTACTGACTTTATGTTCCAATCCTTTTACCTGACGGGACCACCTTACCCTTTGGTTACTGACTTTATGTTCCAATCCTTTTACCTGACGGGACCACCTTACCCTTTGGTTACTGACTTTATGTTCCAATCCTTTTACCTGACGGGACCACCTTACCCTTTGGTTACTGACTTTATGTTCCAATCCTTTTACCTGACGGGACCACCTTACCCTTTGGTTACTGACTTTATGTTCCAATCCTTTTACCTGACGGGACCACCTTACCCTTTGGTTACTGACTTTATGTTCCAATCCTTTTACCTGACGGGACCACCTTACCCTTTGGTTACTGACTTTATGTTCCAATCCTTTTACCTGACGGGACCACCTTACCCTTTGGTTACTGACTTTATGTTCCAATCCTTTTACCTGACGGGACCACCTTACCCTTTGGTTACTGACTTTATGTTCCAATCCTTTTACCTGACGGGACCACCTTACCCTTTGGTCACTGACTTTATGTTCCAATCCTTTTACCTGACGGGACCACCTTACCCTTTGGTTACTGACTTTATGTTCCAATCCTTTTACCTGACGGGACCACCTTACCCTTTGGTTACTGACTTTATGTTCCAATCCTTTTACCTGACGGGACCACCTTACCCTTTGGTTACTGACTTTATGTTCCAATCCTTTTACCTGACGGGACCACCTTACCCTTTGGTTACTGACTTTATGTTCCAATCCTTTTACCTGACGGGACCACCTTACCCTTTGGTTACTGACTTTATGTTACAATCCTTGTGTGTCTTAACACTGAAGATACAATGGATGCTGTAGAAGGTTTTGATCCTAGGTTGCAACTACCATTTTCAGCCTTAATCGCAGGACCATCCAATAGCGGTAAAACTTGTTTTGTAAAAAAGGATTTTAGAGAATTCTGAACATGTATTATCTCAGAAACCTGACAATATTGTGTGGTGTTATTCATGTTTTCAACTTTTGTATGATGAGTTGTTGAAGAAAATAAAAATCTAATTTGTTGAAGGAATACCAGCATCCCTGTCTGATGATGAATTCTTACCTCCTGCTAGTTTTGGATGATATGGTTTTTGCCGGTAGTGAACATCCTGAACAAGCTCAAGCTTTTACTCAATATACTCATCATCAAAACTTGTCAGTATGTTACTTCGTACATTATGTGTTTCACCAGGGTAAAATTAGCCGTACCATTAGCTTGAACGCCAATTACTTGGTTTTGTTCAAAACCCTAGAGACAAACTACAAATAAACATTCTAGCCGTAAATCCTACTTTATGGAAAGCAATGAGGACGCCACCAAAGCTCTGTTTTCTTATTTAATCGTGGATTAAAAATCGGTTGGACACAGAGTGTGATGGCCAATAAAATGTACTTAGTACCTAAACAAGATTTTGACAAACGTTGTTATGGAAACAGGTATACATTTACATTTACATTTTAGTCATTTAGCAGACGCTCTTATCCAGAGCGACTTACAGGAGCAAGTAGGGTTAAGTGCCTTGCTCAAGGGCAAATTTACGTCATTTAGCAGACGCTCTTATCCAGAGCGACTCACAAATTGGTGCATTCACCCTATAGCCAGTGGGATAACCACTTTACAAATTTTTTTTTTTGGGGGGGGGGGGGGGGGGGGGGGTAGAAGGATTACTTTATCCTATCCCAGGTATTCCTTAAAGAGGTGGGGTTTCAAATGTCTCCGGAAGGTGGTGAGTGACTCCGCTGTCCTGGCGTCATGAGGGAGCTTTTTCCACCATTGGGGTGCCAGAGCAGCGAACAGTTTTGACTGGGCTGAGCGGGAACTATGCTTCCGCAGAGGAAGGGGAGCCAGCAGGCCAGAGGTGGATGAACGCAATGCCCTCGTTTGGGTGTAGGGACTGATCAGAGCCCGAAGGTACAGAGGTGCCGTTCCCCTCACTGCTCCATAGGCAAGCACCATGGTCTTGTAACGGATGCGAGCTTCAACTGGAAGCCAGTGGAGTGTGCGGAGGAGGGGGGTGACGTGAGAGAACTTGGGAAGGTTGAACACCAGACGGGCTGCGGCATTCTGGATGAGTTGTAGGGGTTTAATGGCACAGGCAGGGAGGCCAGCCAACAGCGAGTTGCAGTAATCCAGACGGGAGATGACAAGTGCCTGGATTAGGACCTGTGCCGCTTCCTGTGTAAGGCAGGGACGTACTCTCCGAATGTTGTAGAGCATGAACCTGCAGGAGCGGGTCACCGCCTTGATGTTAGCGGAGAACGACAGGGTGTTGTCCAGGGTCACGCCAAGGCTCTTCGCACTCTGGGAGGAGGACACAACGGAGTTGTCAACCGTGATGGCGAGATCATGGAACGGGCAGTCCTTCCCCGGGAGGAAGAGCAGCTCCGTCTTGCCAGGGTTCAGCTTGAGGTGGTGATCCGTCATCCATACTGATATGTCTGCCAGACATGCAGAGATGCGATTCGCCACCTGGTTATCAGAAGGGGGAAAGGAGAAGATTAGTTGTGTATCGTCAGCGTAGCAATGATAGGAGAGGCCATGTGAGGATATGACAGAGCCAAGTGACTTGGTGTATAGGGAGAAAAGGAGAGGGCCTAAAACTGAGCCCTGGGGGACACCAGTGGTGAGAGCACGTGGTGCGGAGACAGCTTCTCGCCACGCCACTTGGTAGGAGCGACCGGTCAGGTAGGACGCAATCCAGGAGTGAGCCGCGCCGGAGATGCCCAGCTCGGAGAGGGTGGAGAGGAGGATCTGATGGTTCACAGTATCAAAGGCAGCAGACAGGTCTAGAAGGACAAGAGCAGAGGAGAGAGAGTTAGCTTTAGCAGTGCGGAGAGCCTCCGTGACACAGAGAAGAGCAGTCTCAGTTGAATGACCAGTCCTGAAACCTGACTGGTTTGGATCAAGAAGGTCATTCTGAGAGAGATAGCAAGAGAGTTGGCTAAAGACGGCACGCTCAATAGTTTTGGAAAGAAAAGAAAGAAGGGATACTGGTCTGTAGTTGTTGACATCAGTGGGATCGAGTGTTGGTTTTTTGAGAAGGGGAGCAACTCTCGCTCTCTTGAAGACGGAAGGGACATGGCCAGCGGTCAAGGATGAGTTGATCAGCGAGGTGAGGTAGGGGAGAAGGTCACCGGAGATGGTCTGGAGAAGAGAGGAGGGGATGGGGTCAAGCGGGCAGGTTGTTGGGCGGCCTGCAGTCACAAGTCGCAGGATTTTATCTGGAGAGAGAGGGGAGAAAGAAGTCAAAGCATAGGGTAGGGCAGTGTGAGTAGGACCAGCAGTGTCAATAGACTTAACAAACGAGGATCGGATGTCGTCAACCTTCTTTTCAAAGTGGTTGACGAAGTCATCCACAGAGAGAGAGAGGGGGGGGGGGGGGGGGAGCTCTGTTCTGTGAGCTCGCAATGAGTCATCCAGCCACGGAGCTGGAGGGGAGGACCGAGCCGGCCGGGAGGATAGGGGACACAGAGAGTCAAAGGATGCAGAAAGGGAGGAGAGGAGGGTTGAGGAGGCAGAATCAGGAGATTGGAGGGAGAAGGATTGAGCAGAGGGAAGAGATGATAGGATGGAAGAGGAGAGAGTAGTGGGAGAGAGAGAGCGAAGGTTGCGGCGGCGCATTACCATCTGTGTAGGGGCAGAGTGAGTAGTGTTGGAGGAGAGCGAGAGAGAAAAGGAAACAAAGTAGTGGTCGGAGACATGGAGGGGAGTTGCAGTGAGATTAGTAGAAGAGCAGCATCTAGTAAAGATGAGGTCAAGCGTATTGCCTGCCTTGTGAGTAGGGGGGGACGGTGAGAGGGTGAGGTCAAAAGAGGAGAGGAGTGGAAAGAAGGAGGCAGAGAGAAATGATTCAAATGTGGACATAGGGAGGTTGAAATCCCCCAAAACTGTGAGGGGTGAGCCATCCTCAGGAAAGGAACTTATCAAGGCGTCAAGCTCATTGATGAACTCTCCAAGGGAACCTGGAGGGCGATAGATGACAAGGATATTAAGCTTAAATGGGCTAGTGACTGTGACAGCATGGAATTCAAATGAGGAGATAGACAGGTGGGTTAGGGGAAAAATTGAGAATGTCCACTTGGGAGAGATGAGGATTCCTGTGCCACCACCCCTCTGACCAGATGCTCTCGGGGTATGCGAGAACACATGGTCAGACGAGGAGAGAGCAGTAGGAGTAGCAGTGTTTTCAGTGGTAATCCATGTTTCCGTCAGCGCCAGGAAGTCGAGGGACTGGAGGTTAGCATAGGCTAACCTCCAGGGTCAACAAGGTCAACACAGTGGCCATTGCTAGCTAGCCAACAGACACGGACACGAATGATCTGCTTAGTGTGTTAACACACTATTGGTGGTTTGTTGTGACCAAGTGTTGGTGCTAAACTGTGTGTTTTTGGATGCTAGCATGCTAGTTAGCTATGGTGTCATAGTTAGCTAGCTGAATATAGTGGGTTGAGTCTATTCCTTTAAACATTGAACCGCTGTGGTTCACAACAATTCTGATTTCTAAAGGTGGAAGTTGGTAGAGTTTTTGTTCGGGTGGTTCAGTGAAACAATTATAGTTTCTGAGGTAGGGGAGGCCCTGCTCTCTACTCTCCCAGTACTCCTACTGCTCTCTCCTCGTCTGAACATGTGTTCTCGCATACCCCGAGAGCATCTGGTCAGAGGGGTGGTGGCACAGGAATCCTCATCTCTCCCAAGTGGACCATGTATTTAGATCGTAGGTAGGTAGTCTATTTAGGTAGTTATTTAGGTAGTTATTGTAGGTTTCCGTAGGCAATTATTGTAGGTAAGTATTGTTTACGTATTGTTTAAGTATTGTTACGGCGGAGCCCGGCGAAGCACGAGGCTAGCTAGCTAGCGGGTAGCTACTGGTAACGTTTATTGGTAATTATCTGTTTAGTGCAATGGTGGAGAGTGGTTTCCAATGTTAATGTGCTAGCTAATGTGCTAGCTAGCCAACGTTTATTTTTTTTGCTGCGTTATGAAAGGAACTAGACACGGACATGAATTATCTGTTTAGTGTGTTAACACACTCTTGGTATGCTAGCTAGCTAGCGGGTAGCTACTGGTAACGTTTATTGGTAATTATCTGTTTAGTGCAACGGTGGAGAGTTGTTTCCAATGTTAATGTGCTAGCTAGCCAACGTTTAATTTTTGCTGCGTTACGAAAGGAACTAGACACGGACATGAATGATCTGTTTAGTGTGTTAACACACTCTTGGTAGTTTGTTGTAACCAAGTATTGGTGCTAAACTGTGTGTTATTGGATGCTAGCATGCTAGTTAGCTATGGCGTCATAGCTAGGCATCGTGGGCTGTTGTGGGTAGTTACTGTGGGTTGGCATTGTTTTTCGGCGGTGCCGGGGGTAGCACGAAGCTAGCTAGCTAGCCGTTCTTCAAACAAGGTCAACACAGTGGCCATTGCTAGCTAGCCAACAGACACGGACACAAATTATCTGCTTAGTGTGTTAACACACTATTGGTGGTTTGTTGTGACCAAGTGTTGGTGCTAAACTGTGTGTTTTTGGATGCTAGCATGCTAGTTAGCTATGGTGTCATAGTTAGCTAGCTGAATAAAGTGGGTTGAGTCTATTCCTTTAAACATTGAACCGCTGTGGTTCACAACAATTCTGATTTCTAAAGGTGGAAGTTGGTAGAGTTTTTGTTCGGGTGGTTCAGTGAAACAATTATAGTTTCTGAGGTAGAAGTTTTTGGTGAGGGAGGCCCTGCTCTCTACTCTCCCAGATGTTTAGTTCATTTCATTCCGATCTCCTCTGCATTATTGTAGCCATTTGCTACAGCCTGTCAACTATGCCTCTGCCTATCCCTGTTCTCTCCTCTCTGCACAGGCTACACAAACGCCCCACACCGCGTGGCTGCTGCCTCTCTAACCTGGTGGTCCCTGCACGCACCCCACACCTGGAGTTCCAGGTCTCAGGCAGCCTCTGGAACTGCCGTTCTGCTGCCAACAAAGCTGACTTCATCCCAGCCTATGCTAATCTCCAGTCCCTCGACTTCCTGGCGCTGACGGAAACATGGATTACCACTGAAAACACTGCTACTCCTACTGCTCTCTCCTCGTCTGACCATGTGTTCTCGCATACCCCGAGAGCATCTGGTCAGAGGGGTGGTGGCACAGGAATCCTCATCTCTCCCAAGTGGACATTCTCAATTTTTCCCCTAACCCATCTGTCTATCTCCTCATTTGAATTCCATGCTGTCACAGTCACTAGCCCATTTAAGCTTAATATCCTTGTCATCTATAGCCCTCCAGGTTCCCTTGGAGTGTTCATCAATGAGCTTGACGCCTTGATAAGTTCCTTTCCTGAGGATGGCTCACCCCTCACAGTGTTGGGGGATTTCAACCTCCCTATGTCCACATTTGACTCATTTCTCTCTGTCTCCTTCTTTCCACTCCTCTCCTCTTTTGACCTCACCCTCTCACCGTCCCCCCCTACTCACAAGGCAGGCAATACGCTTGACCTCATCTTTACTAGATGCTGCTCTTCTACTAATCTCACTGCAACTCCCCTCCATGTCTCCGACCACTACTTTGTTTCCTTTTCTCTCTCGCTCTCCTCCCACACTACTCACTCTGCCCCTACACAGATGGTAATGCGCCGACGCAACCTTCGCTCTCTCTCTCCCACTACTCTCTCCTCTTCCATCCTATCATCTCTTCCCTCTGCTCAATCCTTCTCCCTCCAATCTCCTGATTCTGCCTCCTCAACCCTCCTCTCCTCCCTTTCTGCATCCTTTGACTCTCTGTGTCCCCTATCCTCCCGGCCGGCTCGGTCCTCCCCTCCAGCTCCGTGGCTTGATGACTCATTGCGAGCTCACAGAACAGAGCTCCGGGCAGCGGAGCGGAAATGGAAGAAAACTAAACTCCCTGCCGACCTGGCATCTTTTCACTCCCTCCTCTCTACATTTTCTTCATCTGTTTCTGCTGCTAAGGCAACTTTCTACCACTCTAAATTCCAAGCATCTGCCTCTAACCCTAGGAAGCTCTTTGCCACATTTTCCTCCCTGCTGAATCCCCCCCCCCCCCCCCCCCCCCTCCTCTCTCTCTGTGGATGACTTCGTCAACCACTTTGAAAAGAAGGTTGACGACATCCGATCCTCGTTTGTTAAGTCTAATGACACTGCTGGTCCTACTCACACTGCCCTACCCTATGCTTTGACTTCTTTCTCCCCTCTCTCTCCAGATAAAATCATGCGACTTGTGACTGCAGGCCGCCCAACAACCTGCCCGCTTGACCCCATCCCCTCCTCTCTTCTCCAGACCATCTCCGGTGACCTTCTCCCCTACCTCACCTCGCTGATCAACTCATCCTTGACCGCTGGCCATGTCCCTTCCGTCTTCAAGAGACCGAGAGTTGCTCCCCTTCTCAAAAAACCAACACTCGATCCCACTGATGTCAACAACTACAGACCAGTATCCCTTCTTTCTTTTCTTTCCAAAACTATTGAGCGTGCCGTCTTTAGCCAACTCTCTTGCTATCTCTCTCAGAATGACCTTCTTGATCCAAACCAGTCAGGTTTCAGGACTGGTTATTCAACTGAGACTGCTCTTCTCTGTGTCACGGAGGCTCTCCGCACTGCTAAAGCTAACTCTCTCTCCTCTGCTCTTGTCCTTCTAGACCTGTCTGCTGCCTTTGATACTGTGAACCATCAGATCCTCCTCTCCACCCTCTCCGAGCTGGGCATCTCTGGCGCGGCTCACTCCTGGATTGCGTCCTACCTGACCGGTCGCTCCTACCAAGTGGCGTGGCGAGAAGCTGTCTCCGCACCACGTGCTCTCACCACTGGTGTCCCCCAGGGCTCAGTTCTAGGCCCTTTCCTTTTCTCCCTATACACCAAGTCACTTGGCTCTGTCATATCCTCACATGGCCTCTCCTATCATTGCTACGCTGACGATACACAACTAATCTTCTCCTTTCCCCCTTCTGATAACCAGGTGGCGAATCGCATCTCTGCATGTCTGGCAGACATATCAGTATGGATGATGGATCACCACCTCAAGCTGAACCCTGGCAAGACGGAGCTGCTCTTCCTCCCGGGGAAGGACTGCCCGTTCCATGATCTCGCCATCACGGTTGACAACTCCGCTGTGTCCTCCTCCCAGAGTGCGAAGAGCCTAGGCGTGACCCTGGACAACACCCTGTCGTTCTCCGCCAACATCAAGGCGGTGACCCGCTCCTGCAGGTTCATGCTCTACAACATTCGGAGAGTACGACCCTGCCTTACACAGGAAGCGGCACAGGTCCTAATCCAGGCACTTGTCATCTCCCGTCTGGACTACTGCAACTCGCTGTTGGCTGGCCTCCCTGCCTGTGCCATTAAACCCCTACAACTCATCCAGAATGCCGCAGCCCGTCTGGTGTTCAACCTTCCCAAGTTCTCTCACGTCACCCCCCTCCTCCGCACACTCCACTGGCTTCCAGTTGAAGCTCGCATCCGCTACAAGACCATGGTGCTTGCCTATGGAGCAGTGAGGGGAACGGCACCTCTGTACCTTCGGGCTCTGATCAGTCCCTACACCCAAACGAGGGCATTGCGTTCATCCACCTCTGGCCTGCTGGCTCCCTTTCCTCTGCGGAAGCATAGTTCCCGCTCAGCCCAGTCAAAACTGTTCGCTGCTCTGGCACCCCAATGGTGGAACAAGCTCCCTCACGACGCCAGGACAGCGGAGTCACTCACCACCTTCCGGAGACATTTGAAACCCCACCTCTTTAAGGAATACCTGGGATAGGATAAAGTAATCCTTCTACCCCCCCCCCCCCCCAAAAAAAATAAATTGTAAAGTGGTTATCCCACTGGCTATAGGGTGAACGCACCAATTGGTGAGCAAGGCACTTAACCCTAATTGCTCCTGTAAGTCGCTCTGGATAAGAGCGTCTGCTAAATGACTAAAATGTAAATGTAAATGTAATAGGCTGGGATGAAGTCAGCTTTGTTGGCAGCAGAACGGCAGTTCCAGAGGCTGCCTGAGACCTGGAACTCCAGGTGTGGGGTGCGTGCAGGGACCACCAGGTTAGAGAGGCAGCAGCCACGCGGTGTGAGGCGTTTGTGTAGCCTGTGCAGAGAGGAGAGAACAGGGATAGGCAGAGGCATAGTTGACAGGCTGTAGCAAATGGCTACAATAATGCAGAGGAGATCGGAATGAAATGAACTAAACATCTGGGAGAGGAGAGAGCAGGGCCTCCCTCACCAAAACTTCCACCTCAGAAACTATAATTGTTTCACTGAACCACCCGAACAAAAACTCTCCCAACTTCCACCTTTAGAAATCAGAATTATTGTGAACCACAGCGGTTCAATGTTTAAAGGAATAGACTCAACCCACTTTATTCAGCTAGCTAACTATGACACCAAAGCTAACTAGCATGCTAGCATCCAATAACACACAGTTTAGCACCAACACTTGGTCACAACAAACCACCAATAGTGTGTTAACACACTAAGCAGATAATTCGTGTCCGTGTCTAGTTCCTTTCATAACGCAGCAATAATTAAACGTTGGCTAGCTAGCACAAATATATTGTATTTAGCTGCCACAGTACAGCACACAATGGCTACTGTGTTGACTCTGTTCGAAAAACTGCTAGCTAGCTAGCTAGCTAGCTTCGTGCTACACCCGGCACCGCCGAAAAACAATGCTAACCTACAGTAACTTCCCACAACAGCCCACGATGCCTAACTATGACGCCATAGCTAACTAGCATGCTAGCATCCAATAACACACAGTTTAGCACCAATACTTGGTTACAACAAACTACCAATAGTGTGTTAACACACTAAACAGATAATTTGTGTCCGTGTCTAGTTCTTTTCATAACGCAGCAAAAATTAAACGTTGGCTAGCTAGCACATTAACATTGGAAACAACTCTCCACCGTTGCTAAGCGTTACCAGTAGCTACCCGCTAGCTAGCTAGCCTCGTGCTTCGCAGGGCTCCGCCGTAAACAATACTTACCTACAATAATTACCTACGGAAACCTACAATAACTACCTAAATAACACCATAACTACTGTGAAGCATGGGGGTGGAAACATCATGCTTTGGTGCTGATTTTAAGCAAAGGGACCAGGACGACTGATCCGTGTAAAGGAAAGAATGAATGGGGCCATGTATCGTGAGATTTTGAGGTATCCTGTATGTGTGTTTGTTTTCCCTCTCCTTCAGCCCTAATCACAGGTGTCCCTTGTTTTCCTGATTGGTGGTCGTTGGGGTGTCCCACCTGTCCGACATCCGTTCGTCTGCTGATTGCTGAGGTGGACCAATCAGTGGACGTTCCTCATTATTGCCCCGCCTGTTTCTGGTTTTGCATTACCATGTCAAATCCCCTGGTTTTAAAAGCCAGTCAGTTGTGTTTTCTGACAGAGACTCTCTTTCTCTGTGAGTATGGCAACTGTGGTGTCTTGTTTTTTGTGTACTCACTCGTTTGCTGTCTAGTCCATATTGGACCTATGTTGTTTGTTTGTTCCTGGGAAAAGGTGGGTTTAACAGGTGTCCCTTGGGCGTACACTACCCGTAGGAAAACCTTGACTAAACACACTAGTTAGACCTGAGGGGACCACCCACTGTATTTTAATATGGTTAGCAGTAAGCTTAGCGGTTCTTGAGGCAGGCAAGATCAGTTTAGGGGTTTTTGACTTTATTGTTTCATTCCTTGGGTCCAGCTCAGGCCCTTTTCCCCAAACCGTTTACCGTGTGTTTATAATAAACATTGTGTTTGACGGTAACATTTGTTTTGTCGGTGTATTTTGTTCTCACTGTCCCTTGTCAATATTCTAATTCCCATGAGTTATGTTATGGGTCTCTGTTCCATCCACCCTAGACTTTTAAAGCCACGGGGTTCGTAACACTCAGGCAGAAAACGGAATGTTCTATTCTGGCCAGGCCCATCTTTTCAAAGAAAACACCATTTAATTCTATCTCTATTTGAACGAATTAGGTAGTTTTGTTGTGATCAACCAGGAAATCCTAACAATTCAGGTAAATAACGCCACAGTCAGGCAGAAAAGTCGGAATGTTCTATCATAAAGTGAGTCCAATTAGTTTCCCTGGCTGATATTGCTTCTACATAGAAATACTATGAGAGTAAATGAATAGATGCCATTCACTGCTATAAACCTGTCTCCAATATAATCAGCTAGTTTCCACAGACCCACCGCGGACCTTCGCGTGTAAAGGCCTTTTATGGTCTGTTTTGGCAACCAGCCCAGATGATCCCAATAATGTAGGTTGCCTAGTAACCGATGCCCTCCTCTGGTATGTTCTATTGTGAACTGATTGGGACTCCTTGTTGTTTCTCTGTTTACTACTCAAACATATTTCACTGATTAAGTCTAAAACGAAATTAACTGCAAATATATAAGCGTAACTAGACTACACAGAACATGGCGGACCCACTGTAAAATGAGAGTATATTTATCATATTTAAACGTGTCCCAGTCCAACATGCCTAGCTCTGCCCACTGGGGCCTGGTTGACAGAGCGCTCTCTGAAAGAAGTCCTCGTATCGTCGTATTCCACCGGATATAGTCGTCTCATCACACCGGCAGTAGCAGTTCTGTCTCCTCATATTGATCCGTCATCAAGTAGCGTGTCCCCTTCACTGGATTAGGACGCGCTGTTTGAGAGCGTTGCTCTGAAAGTGCTGCTGCTGCTGTCGGTGCTCTCCCCCGACATGCCCGCTCCAAATAGGCCATTTATCTTTTAATGCAGTCATCTCGCTTTTCATTTCAAGCGTCTTTTTTATCCTTCGCTTGTTTGTAACAATTGCAAAGACATTGGCAACGTTGTATTTGTAGTCCAACTTCATTGTGAAGTTATCGGCGGTCACAGAGAGACAGATAAAACATGTTGATTTTATGTTTAGTGGAGGTCTTCTGTGCATGAAGAGACACAGTAGTGAAACAACGCATCTAACGACGCACTTGGCTGTTCTACGAGTGATCTGAGGCAGTCGGTAAATAATGAGCGTTTTCAAGTGCACTTCAACTTTAGTAACGATGGTTTTTGGGGAAACAGCTCGGAGATTTAACAATGCTCATACAAAGGTTCTACTGATAAACTTAGCCTTAAGATGCTTTTTGGGAAACCGGGCCCAGATGGTCTCCGTAGGAAATGTTGTGAAAATATTGGGCTTAGGCTACATGCCCTGTTATTTAGACTTAACACCGATTTTGTAGGTGATCAGTCCTGCTACTGATAGCCAATGGGAACTGATATGAACAGGTTTAGGCTGGTCATCTAGGATATGTAGGCCATATCTGAAGTACAGTACCATTCAAAAGTTTGGACACACCTACTCATTCCAGGGTTTTTCTTTCTTTTTTTACATTAGATTTTCACATAGGGTCCAGAGTTTTACTGGTTTGGTTAACAGATAAGGAAAAACTCTGGGCCCCAGGAGGTAAAATTGCCCCCCTACTCTGGGACCTATGGTGCCACCAGTCGTCTGCTTGCAGTTGTCAGTTATCATCAGGTATGTGGATGATCAGGGCGTTATTCAGGAATGTTTCTTGGGCTACTTTGATGTGTCAAGTGGGCGAGATGCGAACTCTGTGTTTAACTTCACGGAGAAACTTGTTGTTCAAACCTATGAGTGCGCAGCTGTAATGGAATGTATCTGCTATGTGTATTTCCAGCTAAGTCCCCTCCTGTTCCCTGATTAAGAGGTGATGACCACTCCACTCTACTACCATTGTCAACTCTGTCCTGACATGAACTGAAGCCACGTCTCATGTGCCCGCTCATCCACTGGCACATTGAAATGTTTCCTCTCCAAGCACTGTGAGTACCCCTATCAATTTTCTCTCGTTACTGTATGTAGAGTCAATCACATACAGAAACACAATGACATTATTACACATCAATGATTTTACTCCTTGCTTGGACTATCTCCTTCTCAGCTCTTTGGTCTAACTGTGTAGTGTGTTGTGTTGTTGTTTTTTGTCTTCCCAGTCAATTCCTGTCCTGCACTGAAGTCAAGCCTCTGAACACCTCAACACATGCCTCGTACCCTCATTCAATCACTGCTGTGATCCCTTCCCAACCCTGTGGAAGCAGCCCTCTCATCCAATCACTGCTGTGATCCCTTCCCAACACTGTGGAAGTATCCCTCTCATCCAATCACTGCTGTGATCCCTTCCCAACACTGTGGAAGTATCCCTCTCATCCAATCACTGCTGTGATCCCTTCCCAACACTGTGGAAGTAGCCCTCTCATTCAATCACTGCTGTGATCCCTTCCCAACACTGTGGAAGCAGCCCTCTCATCCAATCACTGCTGTGATCCCTTCCCAACACTGTGGAAGTAGCCCTCTCATCCAACCACTGCTGTGATCCCTTCCCAGCACTGTGGAAGTAGCCCTCTCATCCAATCACTGCTGTGATCCCTTCCCAACACTGTGGAAGTATCCCTCTCATCCAATCACTGCTGTGATCCCTTCCCAACACTGTGGAAGTAGCCCTCTCATCCAATCACTGCTGTGATCCCTTCCCAACACTGTGGAAGTATCCCTCTCATTCCCATTCCCCATAATATTGTACTATAAATGTCTTTATTAAATGCTTTAGGTTAAAATAATTACTCTTTGACGATTTTTGAAACACACTTTGACATCTCCGTGCGTTCCGCGCCTATACCGTGGGTCTCCCATCCTCCTTGATTTATCAAGTCACCAGCCTCCACTGCTTTGTTACCAGTACAGTAGAGGAAATACTCTTCTTCTTGGATAGACAGTAGTATGAATACCTGTGTTACCAGTACAGTAGAGGAAAGACTCTTCTTCTTGGATAGACAGTAGTATGAATACCTGTGTTACCAGTACAGTAGAGGAAAGACTCTTCTTCTTGGATAGACAGTAGTATGAATACCTGTGTTACCAGTACAGTAGAGGAAATACTCTTCTTCTTGGATAGACAGTAGTATGAATACCTGTGTTACCAGTACAGTAGAGGAAAGACCCTTCTTCTTGGATAGACAGTAGTATGAATACCTGTGTTACCAGTACAGTAGAGGAAAGACTCTTCTTCTTGGATAGACAGTAGTATGAATACCTGTGTTACCAGTACAGTAGAGGAAAGACCCTTCTTCTTGGATAGACAGTAGTATGAATACCTGTGTTACCAGTACAGTAGAGGAAAGACCCTCCTTCTTGGATAGACAGTAGTATGAATACCTGTGTTACCAGTACAGTAGAGGAAAGGCCCTTCTTCTTGGATAGACAGTAGTATGAATACCTGTGTTACCAGTACAGTAGAGGAAAGACCCTCCTTCTTGGATAGACAGTAGTATGAATACCTGTGTTACCAGTACAGTAGAGGAAAGACTCTTCTTCTTGGATAGACAGTAGTATGAATACCTGTGTTACCAGTACAGTAGAGGAAAGACTCTTCTTCTTGGATAGACAGTAGTATGAATACCTGTGTTACCAGTACAGTAGAGGAAAGACTCTTCTTCTTGGATAGACAGTAGTATGAATACCTGTGTTACCAGTACAGTAGAGGAAATACTCTTCTTCTTGGATAGACAGTAGTATGAATACCTGTGTTACCAGTACAGTAGAGGAAAGACTCTTCTTCTTGGATAGACAGTAGTATGAATACCTGTGTTACCAGTACAGTAGAGGAAAGACTCTTCTTCTTGGATAGACAGTAGTATGAATACCTGTGTTACCAGTACAGTAGAGGAAAGACCCTTCTTCTTGACACGCCCCAGCAGCAGTGGATGCAGCAAGGTTGATCTGCTCCTGTTTGGGAGACATCCAACAGAAACCAACCACCTCACACTCCAGCCACTCCAGGTGGTCTTGATGCATTGTGGGAGGTCAGCAGGTACTTGGTCCACCTTCTAAGTTCCACTGATTTTGGTGGCCAGAAGGGTGACATAAGCACCTGCTGCCAACTATATGAAGCAGAAACATGAAACAATCAATGATCACATATCTCCAAGTAGTGTTTTCCATATCTTGGATGTGTAACTACAGGATGTGTAGCTACAGGATGTGTAACTACAGGATGTGTAACTACAGGATGTGTAACTACAGGATGTGTAACTACAGGATGTGTAACTACAGGATGTGTAACAACAGGATGCGTAACTACAGGATGTGTAACTACAGGATGTGTAACTACAGGATGGGTAACTACAGGATGTATAACTACAGGATGGGTAACTACAGGATGTGTAACTACAGGATGTGTAACTACAGGATGTGTAACTACAGGATGTGTAACTACAGGATGTGTAACTACAGGATATGTAAATCCAGTATTTAAAATGAAGTAATATGTCAAAAAGATGAATCTCCACACCTGCACCATGTCTCACACATGCTGGACATTGTCCTGGACTCATTTTGTCACTGCTTTGTGGGAGAAGGCTGCCTTCAGCTGAGTCAGTGTCCTTCTTGAAGCTTCACTGTGGCCTGAAAAGAGACAATCCATTATGTCCTTAAGGATGTCTGTTAATAATACATTTGAGGTTTCACACAGAACAACGTCAATTTGGATAGATTATTTAGATACAAGGCTCCAATTGTCGTTTATTCTGCACAGATTGGCAGAGTCAATATCATTTCCTTATATTCATAGTTTCCTACGTCATAACGTATGAGTGGGTGTGAATACTAGTTTCAATACCTTTTGGTTATTAACAAATGTACATTGTTATATTTCTATGTAATCACCTGGAGGAGTAGAATCTCTTTGTGGAATTCCTGTGGTGCCTCAATAAGACCTTCCAGTCTTGCAGCGGCTGTTGCTCCAGTGCTGTGTGATCTTTTACAGTGGATCATCCGCTCAACACTGAGGCCATATCCACAGGACAGGTACCAAGGCCCCATCCACAACCAGAACATACTGGTGGAGAGGCTCCATTATCTTCTCTGCAGATCCTCTCAAGCTCTGTCAGGTTGGATGGGGAGCGTCGCTACACAGCTATTTTCAGGTCTCTCCAGAGATGTTCCATCGGGTTCAAGTCCGGTCTCTGGCTGGGCCACTCAAGGACATTCAGAGACATTCAGAGACCACTCCTGTGTTGTCTTGGCTGTGTGCTTAGGGTCGTTGTCCTGTTGGAAGGTGAACCTTCGCCCCAGTCTGAGGTCCTGAGCGCTCTGGAGCAAGTTTTCATCATGGATCTCTCTGTACTTTGCTCCGTTCATCGTTCCCTTGATCCTGACTAGACTCCCAGTCCCTGCCGCTGAAAAACATCCCCACAGCATGATGCTGCCACCCCCATGCTTCAACGTAGGGATGGTGCCAGGTTTCCTCCAGACGTGACGCTTGGCATTCAAGCCAAAGAGTTCAATCTTGGTTTCATCAGACCAGAGAATCTTGTTTCTCATTGTCTGAGAGTCCTTTAGGTGCCTTTTGGCAAACTCCAAGCGGGCTGTCATGTGCCTTTTACTGAGGAGTGGCTTCCGTCTGACCACTCTACCATAAAGGCCTGATTGGTGGAGTGCTGCAGAGATGTCCTTCTGGAAGGTTCTCCCATCTCCACAGAGGAACTCTGGAGCACTGTCAGAGTGACCATCAGGTTCTTGGTCACCTCCCTGACCAAGGCCCTTCTCCCCCGATTGCTCAGTTTGGCCGGGCGGCCAGCTATAGGAAGAATCTTGGTGGTTTCAAACTTCTCCCATTTAAGAATGATGGAGGCCACTGTGTTCTTGGGGACCTTCAATGCTGCAGACATTTTTTGGTACCCTTCCCCAGATCTGTGCCTCGACACAATCCTGTCTTGGAGCTCTACGGACAATTCCTTTGACCTCATGGCTTGGTTTTTGCTCTGACATGCACTGTCAACTGTGGGACCTTATATAGACAGGTGTGTGCCTTTCCAAATCATGTCCAATCAATTGAATTTACCACAGGTGGACTCCAATCAAGTTGTAGAAACATCTCAGGGATGATCAACGGAAACAGGATGCACATGAGCTCAATTTCGAATCTCATAGCAAAGGTGCTGAATACTTCTGTAAAGGTATTTCTATATATTTACAAACATGTCTAAAAACCAGTTTTCACTTTGTCATTATGGGGTATTGTGTGTAAATTGATGAGGAAAAATAACTAATATAATCTATTTTAGAATAAGGCTGTAACTTAACAAAATGTGGGAAAAGTCAAGGGGTCTGAATACTTTTTGAATGCACTGCAGATATGGTGTGGACTGTATATTCAATACAATCTAAATCTGATACCTCACTGTCTGTCTTTTGACTGATACTGCTTTTTAAACTGATCTGGTCAGTCTACTCAAATATTTGGACTATACATTTTTCTCTCTACAAGCAATACTTTGATAATTTGTCATTTCTAATAATGAAACATCCATTTATGAATAGATAGAGCAGGTTTCAGGACACTGATTTAACTGAAAATTTTGAAAAATATACTGCCAATATCTTCCCCACCAAAGAATAGCAGTGTGGTTTTAATATGATTTGACTCTTTGCAGGCTGTCAGGCTGTCTAGTCACAGAGGAAGGCTGTGCTTCTCTGGTCTCAGCTCTGAGGTCAAACCCCTCACACCTGAGAGAGCTGGACCTGAGCTATAATCACCCAGGAGACTCAGGAGTCAGACTGCTCTCTGCTGGACTGGAGGATCCACACTGCAGACTGGAGAAACTCAAGTATGTAGAGGGTTTATGTCAATGTTCATATCAGACATGTTGGAGTTATCAGGCTAGTTAAGACAAACATTCTGACCACCACTTGGACTAAATTATGCGATGTCCGTCTCCAGTCCTTTTCTGCCGTCCATGACGATGTTAACTCCAGTGGTGGAAAAAGTACCCAATTGTCATACTTGAGTAAAAGTAAAGATACCTTAATAGAAAATGACTCAACTAAAAGTGAAAGTCACCCAGTAAAATACTACTTGAGTAAAAGTCTAAAAGTATTTGGTTTTAAATATACTTAAGTATCAAAAGTAAATGTAATTGCTATAATATACTAAAGTATCAAAAGTAAAAGTACAAGTATAAATCATTTCAAATTCCTTACATAAAGCAAACCAGACGATTTTCTTGTTTTTAAAATGTACGTTCAGCCAGAGGCACACTCCAACACTCCTGTCCATTTCCTGTCCTGCTAAGCATTCAAAATGTAACGAGTACTTTTGGGTGTTAGGGAAAATGTATGGAGTAAAAAGTACATTATTTTCTTTAGGAATGTAGTGAAGTAAAAGTAAAAGTTGTCAAAAATATAAATAGTAAAGTCAAGTACAGATACCCAAAAAAACGACTTAAGTAGTACTTTAAAGTATTTTTACTTAAGTACTTTACACCACTGGTTAACTCTCTTTCTTAGCTAGCTAGACTATGCACTTGCCTCTGCTATCAATACACTGTGCTAACATTAGCCTATTCTGTACCACAGAAAATAACAGTTTTAAACAGTTGTAAAAACCCACTTCTTCCAGACAGAATAGTTCCTGTAGATTCAGACTTACTCATCGCCAATCTGTTGTTATGTCTCGTGGGTTTCATAACCACGTCTGTATAATAATTCAATAATGATGAGACAGGAGACAGGAATCAGTTCAACCATTTATCTGGAACGTAATCATCTCACACATACAAACCCCCATGATGCTCTGCAGCACAACCCCAATATACAACAAATACATACATCCAGTGAATCCAGTGTGTGTGTACGTGTGTGTGTGTCCAGTGTGTGTGTGTGGATGCGTGTCCAGTGTGTGTGTGTGTCCAGTGTGTGTGTGTGTGTCCAGTGTGTGTGTGTCCAGTGTGTGTGTGCCCAGTGTGTGTGTGTGTGTTCTGTGTGTGTGTCCAATGTGTATGGATGTGTGTGTCCAGTGTGTGTGTGTGTGTGATCAGTATGTGTGTGTCCATTGTGTTTGTGTATCCAGTGTGTGTGTCCAGTGTGTGTGTGTGTGTGTGTGTGTGTGTGTGTTCAGTGTGTGTGTGTGTGTGTGTGTCCAGTGTGTGTGTGTGTCCAGTGTGTGTGTGTCCAGTGTGTGTGTCCTGTGTGTGTGTGTGTGTCAGGTGTGTGTGTCCAGTGTGTATGTGTGTATGTGTCCAGTGTGTGTGTGTGTCCAGTGTGTGTGTGTGTGTCCAGTGTGTGTGTCCTGTGTGTGTGTGTGTCAGGTGTGTGTGTCCTGTGTGTATGTGTGTGTGTGTCCAGCGTATGTGTGTGTGTCCAGTGTGTGTGTCCACTGTGTGTGTGTGTTTGTGTGTGTCCAGTGTGTGTGTCCCCAGTGTGTGTGTGTGTGTGTGTGAGTGTGTGTGTAAGTGTGTATGTGTGTGTGTCCAGTGTCTGTGTGTGTGTCCAGTGTGTGTGAGTGTGTGTGTCCAGTGTGTGTGTGTGTCCAGTGTGTGTGAGTGTGTGTGTGTGTGTGTCCAGTGTGTGTGTGTTTCCAGTGTGTGTGTGTGTCCAGTGTGTGTGTCCTGTGTGTGTGTGTGTGTCAGGTGTGTGTGTCCAGTGTGTATGTGTGTATGTGTCCAGTGTGTGAGTGTGTCCAGTGTGTGTGTGTGTGTCCAGTGTGTGTGTCCTGTGTGTGTGTGTGTCAGGTGTGTGTGTCCTGTGTGTATGTGTGTGTGTGTCCAGCGTATGTGTGTGTGTCCAGTGTGTGCGTCCACTGTGTGTGTGTGTTTGTGTGTGTCCAGTGTGTGTGTCCCCAGTGTGTGTGTGTGTGTGTGAGTGTGTGTGTAAGTGTGTATGTGTGTGTGTCCAGTGTCTGTGTGTGTGTCCAGTGTGTGTGAGTGTGTGTGTCCAGTGTGTGTGTGTGTCCAGTGTGTGTGAGTGTGTGTGTGTGTGTGTGTCCTGTGTCTGTGTGTGTCAGGTGTGTTTATGTCCAGTGTGTGTGTGTGTGTGTGTCCTGTGTGTGTGTGTGTGTTTGTGTGTGTCCAGTGTGTGTGTGTCCAGTGTGTATGTGTGTGTGTCCAGTGTGTGTGTGTGTGTGTCCAGTGTGTGTGAGTCTGTGTGTAAGTGTGTATGTGTGTGTGTCCAGTGTCCGTGTGTGTGTCCAGTGTGTGTGTGTGTGAGTGTGTGTGTCCAGTGTGTGTGTGTATGTCCAGTGTGTGTGAGTGTGTGTTTGTGTGTGTCCTGTGTGTGTGTGTGTCAGGTGTGTGTGTGTCCAGTGTGTGTGTGTCCAGTGTGTATGTGTGTGGGTCCAGTGTGAGTGTGTGTGTGTGTGTGTGTCCAGCGTATGTGTGTGTGTCCAGTGTGTGTGTGTGTTTGTGTGTGTCCAGTGTGTGTGTGTCCAGTGTGTATGTGTGTGGGTCCAGTGTGAGTGTGTGTGTGTGTGTGTGTGTCCCGCGTATGTGTGTTTGTCCAGTGTGTGTGTCCAGTGTGTGTGTGTGTGCGTTTGTGTGTGTCCAGTGTGTGTGTGTGTTTGTGTCCAGTGTGTGTGTGTGTGTGTATGTCCAGTGTGTGTGTGTCCTGTGTGTGTGTGTGTCCAGTGTGTGTGAGTGTGTGAATGTGTGTGTCCAGTGTGTGTGTGTGTCCTGTGTGTGTGTGTCAGGTGTGTGTGTGTGTGTGTGTCCAGTGTGTGTGTGTGTCCTGTGTGTTTTTCCTGTGTGTGTGTGTGTGTGTGTGTGTGTGTGTGTCAGTGTTACCATAGTTATTATTTACAGGGACACTGAGGAGTCAACATAAACCCTAAACCCTGGATAGAGGGACTCAGTGAATGTGGAGTGGAATGTGTTCAGGTGGGTCAGTGTGTCAGAGGAGACTCTGTAGAAGGACAGAGTGCCGGCTGGCCAGTCCAGATACACTCCTACTCTGTGGGAGCTGGAGGAGGGGACGTCTATGGTAGTGGACTTCTTATTGTGCCTGGCAGAGTAACTGTTGTCAGAGCAGGACAGACTCCAGGACTTGTCATTACATCCAATCACACAGTCATTACCCCTTCCTCTCCTGCTGATTCCTTTATATGTCACTCCTATACCAGCCCAACTCCCACTCCACTCTACCTCCCAGTAACAGCGCCCAGTCAGACCCTCTCTACACAGCACCTGTCTACAGTCCTCAAATCTCTCTGGGTGATCAGGATACGGCTGCTCCTCTCTCCTACATGTCACCTTTCTGTTCTCCTCAGACAGAGAGAAGAATCTGTTTACTGTGTTTGGGTCCAGTGTGAGATCACAGACATCTGATGGATGAAACCAGACACAATATTAGAAATCATCATCATTCACATTAGAATGTTAACTCACTTTTCAATAATTCATTTAATGTAGATGTTTCTAGGTATCAAAAGGAGAAGTTAAGGTAACTTGAGACTTGTTGAATGATCATATGTTATACTGTATGGTAATATAAAACACACTTATTCCCATTAATTACACACACACACACACACACACACACACACACACACACACACTCACACACACACACACACACACACACACACACACCTGTATGCATGCATGAACACAAACACACATTTCAAAAGTAACACAAATACGCCACACACACACACACACATTGTCAAAGCAACTCTTTGTAAACTTTGGTGTCCCTGATTTGTGCTTCTGTAGAACTACAGCTGATATTTAATATGACCAAGTAAGTAATGATGGTGGTCTTTGACTTTGACTTCACTTGAATTAAGACTTATTCTTAGTCATATTCTTCACAGCAGTCAACACTCACATTTTCTAAGTCCAGGTTTCATTGTGTTCTCTCCACCATGTTCCACACTGTAGCGGTAAGCAGAAGAACAGACAGTCATTGAGGGATACACCTGAACTCACACACACACACACACACACACACACACACACACACACACACACACACACACACACACACACACACACACACACACACACACACACACACACACACACACACACACACACACACACACACACACACACACACACACACACACACACACACAGTCTTTATATAACTTTGTCCAAGTGGTGGTCAGAATGTTTGTCTTAACTAGCCTGATAACTCCAACATGTCTGATATGAACATTGACATAAACCCTCTACATACTTGAGTTTCTCCAGTCTGCAGTGTGGATCCTCCAGTCCAGCAGAGAGCAGTCTGACTCCTGAGTCTCCTGGGTGATTGTAGCTCAGGTCCAGCTCTCTCAGGTGTGAGGGGTTTGACTTCAGAGCTGAGACCAGAGAAGCACAGCCTTCCTCTGTGACTAGACAGCCTGACAGCCTGCAAAGAGTCAAATCATATTAAAACCACACTGCTACTCTTTGGTGGTGAAAATAGTGGCAGTATATTTTTACAACATATTCAGATACATCAGTGTCCTGAAACCTGCCATATCTATTAATAAATTAATGTTTCATTATTAGAAATGATCATATATTGCTTGTAGAGAGAAACATATAAAGTACAAATATTTGAGTAGACTGACCAGAGCAGTTTAAAAAGCAGTATCAGTCAAAAGACAGACGGTGAGGTATCAGATTTAGATTGTATTGAGTATACAGTCCACACCATATCTATTTTGACAGTGAAGCTAACATTTTAAATGTGGCTCTATACTCCAGCATTTTGGATTTGAGATCAAATGTTTCATATGAGGTGACAGTATATAATGTCACCTTTTATTTGAGGGTATTTTAATACATATCTTTTTCACCGTTTAGAAATGAAAGGACTTTATGTATCTAGTCCCCCCATTTGAAGAAGTCATAAGTATTCTGACCAATTCACTTACAGTGTATTAAAGTAGTCAAAAGTTGAGTATTTGGTCTCAAACTCAATGGTTGCATTTGCAGTTTGTTTTGGTTGTGTTTTGGATTATGTTTTGTCCAATAGTAACTGAATGGTGGATGATGACTGGAGTAATTTTCTGTCTAAGTGAGTAGATAACATGTTTCTAAACACTACTAAATGAATCCTGATGATGACATGATTAAGAACAATCATGAATGAATCATGAATAATAATGAGTGAGAAAGTTACAGAGGCTACAACAAAACATGCTAACCTCTCACCATTACCAATAACAGAGGGGGTATGATCCTTGTTCCTCTGTAACTTTCTCATTCATCATCATTCACGATTCATTCATGATTATTTATAATCATGGTAGCATCCACATGAATGTAGAAGTGTTCAGAAACATCTTCTATTCTTACTGACAATACAAGTGAAGTGACTCCAAAATGACAGGACATTATTCACCATTCAGTTTCTATTGGGAAAAACATAATCCAAAACACAACCAAGACAAACTGCAAATGTATTCAACAAGTTTGTAGAATCACAAGCTTGATGTAATCACTGCAGGTAAGGAATATGGGACCAAATACTAAACTTATGACTAAATTAATCCTAGTGTGTGTGTTTGTGTGTCCAGTGTGTGCCTGTGTCCAGTGTGTGTGTGTCCAGTGTGTGTGTCCAGCGTGTGTGTGTCCCCAGTGTGTGTGTGTGTGTGTGTGTGTGTGTGTGTGTGTGTGTGTGTCCAGTGTGTGTGTGTGTGTGAGTCCAGTGTGTGTGTGTGTGTGTCCAGGTTGTGTGAGTGTCCAGTGTGTGTGTGTGTCAAATGTGTGTGCGTGTGTGTCCAGTGTGTGTCAAGTGTGTGTGTGTGTGTGTCCAGTGTGTGTGTGTCCAGTGTGTGCGTCCAGTGTGTGTGAACCAAAACAAACTGCAAATGCATTCAACAGGTTTGTAGAATCACAAGCTTGATGTAATCACTGTGGTTAAGGAATATGGGACCAAATACTAAACTTATGACTACTTTAATACAATATAAGTGAATATGTCCAAAGTATTACGACTTTTTTAAATGGGAGAACTAGATACGTAAAGTGCTTTCATTTCTAAACGGTAAAAAATATATATATATGAATACCTTTAAATAAAAGGTGACATTCTGTACTGTCGCCTAATATGAAACATTATATCTCAAATCCAAAATGCTGGAGCATAGCACCAAATGTAAAACTGTAAGCTTCACTGTCCTAACACATATGGTGTGGACTATGTGTGCCTGGTAAACACATGTGGATCTGGTGAACAGTTATCACTTGTTGACACACACACACACACACACACACACACACACACACACACACACACACACACACACACACACACACACACACACACACACAGTCTTTATATAACTTTGTCCAAGTGGTGGTCAGAATGTTGGTCTTAACTAGCCTGATAACTCCAACATGTCTGATATGAACATTGACATAAACCCTCTACATACTTGAGTTTCTCCAGTCTGCAGTGTGGATCCTCCAGTCCAGCAGAGAGCAGCTTCACTCCTGAATCCTTCAGGTCATTGTTACTCAGATCCAGCTCTCTCAGGTGTGAGGGGTTTGACTTCAGAGCTGAGACCAGAGAAGCACAGCCTTCCTCTGTGACTAGACAGCCTGACAGCCTGACAGAGAGATCATCAGGACAATGGCAGATGCATTTTATTCTCTTTAACAACATATAGATTCATCTTCCGTCTCCTAGAATAGCATGGTCATATTGTTATACTAATATGAACATCAATGCATTGATTCAGTACGTTTTTCAAGGTAATATTATATACATATTATAATACATATATTTCTCTAAGCTGAACATTTCTTCCTGATGATTAGTACTTAAATGTCATTTTATGTACTCACAGAGCAGCTCTGGAGGCTTTGACCACTGGCAGCAGCCTCAGAAGACCTTCCTCTGATCTGGAGTATTTCTTCAGGTCAAACACATCCAGCTCCTTTTCTGAAGTCAGCAACACAAAGACCAGAGCTGACCACTGTGCAGGTGACAGTTCTTTTTTTGAGAGCCTTCCTGATCTCAGGTACCATTGGATCTCCTTCACTAGAGAATGGTCATTCAGTTCATTCAGACAGTGGAACAGATTGATGCACCTCTCTGGAGAGGGATTCTCCCCGATCTTCTCCTTGATGTACTTGACTGTTTCTTCATGGCTCTGTGAGCTGCTTCTTGTCTTTGTCAGTAGACCTCGTAAGTGCTTCTGATTGGACTCCAGTGAGAGGCCCAGAAGGAAGCGGAGGAACAGGTCCAGGTTTCCTGTGTCACTTCGTAAGGCTTTATCCACAGCACTCTTGTAGACAGTAACTTCAGTAACTTGCGGTTCGGCCATTAGATTCTCATTGTTGTTGATGAATGAGAGGAACACATATACAGCAGCCAGAAACTCCTGAATGCTCAGATGCACGAAGCAGTACACCTTGTCCTGGTACAGCCCACATTCCTCTTTAAAGAGCTGTGTGCACAATCCTGAGTACACTGAGGCTTCATTGACATCAATGCCAGCCTCTTTCAGGTCCTCTTCATAGAAAATCAGATTGCCATGCACAAGCTGTTGAAAAGCCAGTTTTCCCAGTGACAGAATGCTCTCTTTATTCCAGTGTGGACCTGTCTCTTCTTTCCCAAGATACTTTTCATTCTTCTGTTTGGTATGAAACTCCACAAGGTGTGAGTACATCTCAGTCAGAGTCTTGGGCATCTCTTCTGTCTTGTGTTTCAGCATGTGTTCAAGGACTATTGCAGAAATCCAACAGAAGACTGGAATGTGGCACATGATGTGGAGGCTCCTTGATGTCTTTATGTGTGAGATGATTCTGCTGGCCAGGTCCTCATCACTGAATCTCTTCCTGAAGTACTCCTCCTTCTGTGGGTCATTGAACCCTCGTACCTCTGTCACCTGGTCAACACACACTGAAGGGATCTGATTGGCTGCTGCAGGTCGGGTAGTTATCCAGAGGAGAGCAGAGGGAAGCAGATTTCCCTTGATGAGATTTGTCAGCAGAACATCCACTGAGGTTGACTCTGTGACGTCACAACAGATCTTGTTCTTCTGGAAGTCTAGGGGCAGTCGGCACTCATCCAGACCATCAAAGATTAACAGAACTTTGTACTTGTCGTAGTTGGAGATTCTTGATTCTTTGGTTTCCATTGAGAAGTGATTGAGAAGTTCAATGAAAGTGTGTTTTTCCTTTTTCATCAAATTCAGCTCCCGAAAAGGGAATGAAAATACAAATTGGACATCCTGATTTGCTTTTCCTTCAGCCCAGTCCAGAATGAACTTCTGCACTGAGACTGTTTTTCCAATGCCAGCGACTCCCTTTGTCAGCACAGTTCTGATGAGTTTGTCTTGTCCAGTTAAGGGTTTGAAGATGTCGTTACATTTGATTGCAGTCTCTGGTCTTGCTTGTTTCCTGGTTGTTGTCTCAATCTGTCTCAGCTCATGTTCATTATTGACCTCTCCTGTTCCACCCTCTGTGATGTAGAGCTCTGTGTAGATCTTATTGAGAAGTGTTGGGTTTCCTTGTTTAGCGATCCCCTCAAATACACATTGAAACTTCTTCTTTAGATTAAATTTGAGTTCACGTTGGCAAATCACAGCAAGCTCATCTGAATGAAGAAATAACACAGAGGATATTAATATTACGTCTGTTTTAATGCCTACAGTATTCTAGGACTGTTATAAAAAAATTTATTATAAAAATGTATTCGCTTAACTGACTGTATAAATGTGTAAATGTTTGCATAATGCATTACAGACTGGTGTGACTGATTATATTATTATTGGTATTATCTCTCTCTCTCTCTCTCTCTCTCTCTCTCTCTCTCTCTCTCTCTCTCTCTCTCTCTCTCTCTCTCTCTCTCTCTCTCTCTCTCTCTCTCTCTCTCTCTCTCTCTCTCTCTCTCTCTCTCTCTCTCTCTCTCTCTCTCTCTCTCTCTCTCTCTCTCTCTCTCTCTCTCTCTCTCTCTCTCTCTCTCTCTCTCTCTCTCTCTCTCTCTCTCTCTCTCTCTCTCATTTAATCAACACAACACATCCCTGCTGCTACTTGATGAGGTCACTAGGTGTTGTGTTAAGGCTGCTACAATATCATTGAGTTACGCAGCTACTTTAGCTGTACTTTAGCTACAGCTTTTAAATGTTTGTTATAAAACATCATTCAACATGAGGCAGACAGCTCTTACTTTTCTCCAGTGTGTCAGCAAGCTCCTTCTGGTTCATTTTCCTCAGGACGTGCAGTGTGATCTTCAGAGCCCCATCTCTGGCACTGCTCTCCTGCTTCTCATCTTCAGCATCCACCACTTCCTTATCCTGCTTCTGACTCTCAAAGCCTTCTGGGAGTTCTGGACTAAGAATCCTCTTGAACATCTTCAGCTCGTTCTTCATAAATGTCATAATATTCTCTTCAAGCAACTGAAATAAATCAAGTAAATAAGTTAAGCAAGAGAATAATTGCTTTCTCATTAACACATGAATGAATGATTGACAGATCAACTTTACTTGAGGTAAACAAAAACAAATGTACATAACAGGACCACATACACTGAATATGGAGGCCAGGTCTGTTTGATGACTCTGGGAAGACTGACCACTGAGAATCTCTGACTCTGATCTCTCCTGTTGGTTTCTGTGGACAAAACATGAGATTACATCTCCTCATCCAGGGAGTGCACACACACACACACACACACACATACACACACACACACACACACACACACACACACACACACACACACACACACACACACACACACACACACACACACACACACACACACACACACACACACACACACACACAGGGAGGGAATGTTGTGTTTGTTTAATATTGTTTCAGGACTATGAAAATGGAAAAAAGGTTTAGCCTATGGATTATGAAAACAACAAAAATAAGTGGTAAAATGGGAGAGGAGAAATGACTAGAGACAGTGTTGTTTAACTCACTGACCATGACCCATGAGTTCTTCTTACCTTTGTTCAGTAGAAAAGTCTCCCTCTCTAAACAGTATAGGTTGATGCATAGACCGTTCACTCTTCATGGACACACAGCTGGGTACAGGGGAGGCTGGTCTCTCCTGCTTGATTGGGCTTCAACACAACAGAGACAAACATTACGTCTCTCATCTACTCTGAGCTCACGTGGGGAAACAAGAGTTTCATTCCAAAACGCTATATATCCAATTTCAGAAATGTTCGTAAATTAGCTTTTAGTGTTTGAAGAAATGATGAAAGAGATTGGTGTGTTTTTTCACTATCTAATCATGGCATGGGGTTGTTCAATGACAGACATGTATTTGTTTAAAATCTATCAGTTGATGGTTTCATTTCAGAGAGACAAATAATCAAATGATTTTTTTGCAAAATCCAATAAATTCAGAACAAAGTTGACTACAAATACAAAGTTGCCAATGTCTTTGCAATTGATTCAAACAAGGGACGTATAAAAATGTGCTTCAAATGAAAACCGAGATGACTGCATTACAATATAAACAGTACGCTATAGTCCTATTTCAATCATATTGAAATATATTCCATGTTCAATATATTTAGTTTTATTTTACTACTTGTAGACTACTGTCTGCAATTTGTCTCAATATATATTAGATTCAAGATGGCGAAGTAGTGCAGTTCTGTTTTTGTCGTGTGTCTGTAAATAGCCTGTAAATACCCTGTTTTTTTTGTATTTTTCGTACATATTTCCCTATCAGACTTTTCATCCTTCTACAAAATATACTTTCCTGCAACCCGCCTCACTCAATGTGGAACGGATTCTATTATTGACTTACCTTTTATCTAGAATCTCCAGTTGAAACTAGCTAGCCAGCTAACTAGCTACTTGCTATTAGCCACAGCTAGCGGTATTTCACCCAGAACATTGGATTTTTTTTCTTCTGCGGGATTAATTTAATCACTGGATATTAATCACCGGATATTCGGCCAGTCTGCACAGCGTGTTATCGACCCAGAACACATCAGTTTTCCGCCGGAATCACTGAATCACTGGACCTTTAACTCCGGATTCATCGCTACCAGCTAGCTGTAACAAAACGGACGCTGTGGTCTGGCTAATCATCCTGAGCTAGGCCCATCTCCCGGCTATCTACCTCTCTGTCAACCGGACGGGACCACCTAGTGTTGACATGGAGCCCCGCCGATCCTACACGACTGGTCTGCCGACGAAATCGTCTGATGTGGTTACGACGTCGACCACGAAGATTCCATCTGCTAGCCCCGGCCCGCTAGCACACGCTAGCCGTGGCCTCTTACTCGCTAGTGCTTTAGCAGCCTCCGAACTATCCTATTGCTGTTCACCGGACCTTCTGATAACTCAGCTATACAGCTGATGTCTGCTGGACTGTTCCTTTTTACGGTACTACATCCTGTTTATGTTTAGCCTCAGCCCAAACATGGTTAGCTTATTGTTGTTTGGGTTATTTCTAATTGTACTATTTCACTGTAGATCCCCCAGCCCAGCTAAACCTGCCTTAGATAGCTCCTTTGTCCCACCCCCCATACACGCGGAGACTGACTCAATTGGTGCCTCTAGTGATACTATCTCTTTCATTGTTACCCAACGCTTAGGTTTAGCTCCGCTGTACTCATATCCTTCCATATCCTTGTCTGTACATAATGCCCTGAATCTTTTCTACAACACCCGGAAATCTGCCCCCTTTATTCTATGTACCCAACGCACTAGAAGACCAGTTCTTAAAGCCTTTAGCCGTATCCTTATTCTAGTCCTCCTCTGTTCCTCTGGTGATGTAGAGGCTAACCCAGGCCCTGCAGCCCTCAGTATCACTCCTACTCCCCAGGCGCTATCATTTGCTGACTTCTGTAATCGCAAAAGTCTTGGTTTCTTGCACGTAAATATCAGAAGTCTACTTCCTAAGTTTGAGTTATTCACTGCGTTAGCACACTCCGCCAACCCTGATGTTCTAGCAGTGTCTGAATCCTGGCTCAGGAAGGCCACCAAAAATTCTGAAATTTCCATCCCCAACTATAACATTTTCCGTCTAGATAGAACTGCCAAAGGGGGTGGAGTTGCAATCTACTGTAGAGATAGCCTGCAGAGCTCTATCATACTATCCAGGTCTGTGCCCAAACAGTTTGAGCTTCTACTTCTAAAAATCCACCTTTCCAGAAATAAGTCTCTCACTGTTGCCGCTTGCTACAGACCCCCCTCAGCCCCCAGCTGTGCCCTGGACACCATATGTGAATTGATTGCCCCCCATTTATCCTCAGAGTTCGTACTGCTTGGTGACCTAAATTGGGATATGCTTAATACCCCGGCCATCCTACAATCCAAACTAGATGCCCTCAACCTCACGCAAATTATCAACGAACCTACCAGGTACAACCCTAAATCCGTAAACATGGGTACCCTTATAGATATCATCCTGACTAACAGACCCTCTAAATACACCTCAGCTGTCTTCAACCAGGATCTCAGCGATCACTGCCTTATTGCCTGCGTCCGTAACGGGTCCGCGGTCAAACGACCACCCCTCATCACTGTCAAACGCTCCCTAAAACACTTTAGTGAGAAAGCCTTCCTAATTGACCTGGCCCAGGTATCCTGGATGGATATAGATCTCATTCCGTCAGTAGAGGATGCCTGGTTGTTCCTTAAAAGTGATTTCCTCTCAATCTTAAATAAACATGCCCCATTCAAAAAATACAGAACTAAGAACCGATATAGCCCCTGGTTCTCCTCAGACTTGACTGCCCTTGACCAGCACAAAAACATCCTGTGGCGTACTGTATTAGCATCAAATAGCCCCCGCGATATGCAACTTTTCAGGGAAGTTAGGAACCAATATACACAAGCAGTCAGGAAAGCAAAGGCTAACTTTTTCAAACAGAAATTTGCATCCTGTAGCACTAACTCCAAAAAGTTTTGGGACACTGTAAATTCCATGGAGAATAAGAGCACTTCCTCCCAGTTGCCCACTGCCCTGAGGCTAGGAAACACTATCACCACCGATAAATCTACAATAATCGAGAATTTCAACAAGCATTTTGCTACAGCTGGCCATGCTTTCCATCTGGCTACCACTACCCCGGCCACCAACTCTGCACCCTCCGCTGCAACTTGCCCATGCCCCCCCACTTCTCCTTCACACAAATTCAGACAGCTGACGTTTTGAAAGAGCTGCAAAATCTGGACCCCTACAAATCAGCTGGGCTAGACAATCTGGACCCTTTCTTTCTAAAACTAGCCGCCGAAATTGTCGCAACCCCTATTACTAGTCTGTTCAACCTCTCTTTCATAACGTCTGAGATCCCCAGAGATTGGAAAGCTGCCGCGGTCATCCCCCTCTTCAAAGGGGGTGACACTCTAGATCCAAACTGCTACAGACCTATATCCATCCTGCCCTGCCTTTCGAAAGTATTTGAAAGCCAAGTTAACAAACAGATCACCGACCATTTCGAATACCACCGTACCTTCTCCGCTATGCAATCCGGTTTCCGAGCTGGTCATGGGTGCACTTCAGCCACGCTCAAGGTCCTAAACGATATTATAACCGCGATTGATAATAGACAGTACTGTGCAGCCGTCTTCATCGACCTGGCCAAGGCTTTCGACTCTGTCAACCACCGCATTCTTATTGGCAGACTAAATAGCCTTGGTTTCTCAAATGACTGCCTCGCCTGGTTCACCAACTACTTCTTCACTCCCTCCTCTCTACATTTTCTTCATCTGTTTCTGCTGCTAAGGCCACCTTCTACCACTCTAAATTCCAAGCATCTGCCTCTAACCCTAGGAAGCTCTTTGCCACATTTTCCTCCCTCCTGAATCCTCCCTCCCCCCCCCCCCCCTCCTCTCTCTCTGTGGATGACTTCGTCAACCACTTTGAAAAGAAGGTTGACGACATCCGATCCTTGTTTGTTAAGTCTAATGACACTGCTGGTCCTGCTCACACTGCCCTACCCTATGCTTTGACTTCTTTCTCCCCTCTCTCTCCAGATAAGATCCTGCGACTTGTGACTGCAGGCCGCCCTACAACCTGCCCGCTTGACCCCATCCCCTCCTCCCTTCTCCAGACCATCTCCGGTGACCTTCTCCCCTACCTCACCTCGCTGATCAACTCATCCTTGACCGCTGGCCATGTCCCTTCCGTCTTCAAGAGAGCGAGAGTTACTCCCCTTCTCAAAAAACCAACACTCGACCCCACTGATGTCAACAACTACAGACCAGTATCCCTTCTTTCTTTTCTTTCCAAAACTATTGAGCGTGCCGTCTTTAGCCAACTCTCTTGCTATCTCTCTCAGAATGACCTTCTTGATCCAAACCAATCAGGTTTCAGGACTGGTCATTCAACTGAGACTGCTCTTCTCTGTGTCACAGAGACTCTCCGCACTGCTAAAGCTAACTCTCTCTCCTCTGCTCTTGTCCTTCTAGACCTGTCTGCTGCCTTTGACACTGTGAACCATCAGATCCTCCTCTCCACCCTCTCCGAAATGGGCATCTCCGGCGCGGCTCACTCCTGGATTGCGTCCTACCTGACCGGTCGCTCCTACCAAGTGGCGTGGCGGGAAGCTGTCTCCGCACCACGTGCTCTCACCACTGGTGTCCCCCAGGGATCGGTTTTGGGCCCTCTCCTTTTCTCCCTATACACCAAGTCACTTGGCTCTGTCATATCCTCACATGGCCTTTCCTATCATTGCTACGCTGACGATACACAACTAATCTTCTCCTTTCCCCCTTCTGATAACCAGGTGGCGAATCGCATCTCTGCATGTCTGGCAGACATATCAGTATGGATGACGGATCACCACCTCAAGCTGAACCCTGGCAAGACGGAGCTGCTCTTCCTCCCGGGGAAGGACTGCCCGTTCCATGATCTCGCCATCACGGTAGACAACTCCGCTGTGTCCTCCTCCCAGAGTGCGAAGAGCCTAGGCGTGACCCTGGACAACACCCTGTCGTTCTCCGCCAACATCAAGGCGGTGACCCGCTCCTGCAGGTTCATGCTCTACAACATTCGGAGAGTGCGACCCTGCCTTACACAGGAAGCGGCGCAGGTCCTGGTCCAGGCACTTGTCATCTCCCGTCTGGACTACTGCAACTCGCTGTTGGCTGGGCTCCCTGCCTGTGCCATTAAACCCCTACAACTCATCCAGAATGCCGCAGCCCGTCTGGTGTTCAACCTTCCCAAGTTCTCTCACGTCACCCCCCTCCTCCGCACACTCCACTGGCTTCCAATTGAAGCTCGCATCCGCTACAAGACCATGGTGCTTGCCTTTGGAGCAGTGAGGGGAACGGCACCCCTGTACCTTCAGGCTCTGATCAGTCCCTACACCCAAACGAGGACATTGCGTTCATCCACCTCTGGCCTGCTGGCTCCCCTTCCTCTGCGGAAGCACAGCTCCCGCTCAGCCCAGTCAAAACTGTTCGCTGCTCTGGCACCCCAATGGTGGAACAAGCTCCCTCACGACGCCAGGACAGCGGAGTCACTCACCACCTTCCGGAGACATTTGAAACCCCACCTCTTTAAGGAATACCTGGGATAGGCTAAAGTATTCCTTCTAACCCCCCCCCCCAATTGTAAAGTGGTTATCCCACTGGCTATAGGGTGAACGCACCAATTTGTGAGTCGCTCTGGCTAAGAGCGTCTGCTAAATGACGTTAATGTGCCCTTGAGCAAGGCACTTAACCCTAATTGCTCCTGTAAGTCGCTCTGGTTAAGAGCGTCTGCTAAATGACTAAAATGTAAATGTAAAATAGAGTTCAGTGTGTCAAATCGGAGGGCCTGTTGTCTGGACCTATGGCAGTCTCTATGGGGGTGCCACAGGGTTCAATTCTTGGGCCGACACTTTTCTCTGTGTATATCAATGATGTCGCTCTTGCTGCTGGTGACTCTCAGATCCACCTCTACGCAGACGACACCATTTTGTATACATCTGGCCCTTCATTGGACACTGTGTTAACAAACCTCCAAACGAGCTTCAATGCCATACAACACTCCTTCAGTAGCCTCCAACTGCTCTTAAACACTAGTAAAACTAAATGCATGCTTTTCAATCGAACGCTGCTGGCACCCGCCCACCCGACTAGAATCACAACTCTCGACGGGTCTGACCTAGAGTATGTGGACAACTACAAATACCTAGGTGTCTGGTTAGACTGTAAACTCTCCTTCCAGACTCACATAAAGAATCTCCAATCCAAAGTTAAATCTAGAATCGGCTTCCTATTTCGCAACAAAGCCTCCTTCACTCATGCTGCCAAACATGCCCCCGTAAAACTGACTATCCTACCGATCCTTGACTTCGGCGATGTCATTTACAAAATAGCCTCCAACACTCTACTCATCAAATTGGATGTAGTCTATCACAGTGCCATCCGTTTTGTCTCCAAAGCCCCATACACTACCCACCACTGTGACCTGTACGCTCTTGTTGGCTGGTCCTCACTACATGTTCGTCGTCAAACCCACTAGCTCCAGGCCATCAATAAATCACTGCTAGGCAAATCCCCGCCTTATCTTAGCTCATTGGTCACCATAGCAGCACCCACCCGTAGTCTGCGCTCCAGCAGGTATATCTCACTGGTCATTCCCAAAGCCAACACCTCCTTTGGCCGCCATTCCTTCCAGTTCTCTGCTGCCAATGACTGGAACGAATTGCACAAATCTCTGAAGCTGGAGACTCTTATCTCCCTCACTAACTTTAAGCATCAGTTGTCAGAGCACCTTACCGATCACTGCACCTGTACACAGCCCATCTGAAATTAGCCCACCCAACTACCTCATCCCTATATTGTTATTTATTTTGCTCTTTTGCACCCCAGTATCTCTATTTGCACATAATCTCTTGCACATCTAGCATTCCAGTGTTAATACTATTGTAATTATTTTGCACTATAGCCTATTTATTGCCTTACCTCCATAACTTGCTACATTTGCACACACTGTATATATATTTTCTGTTGTATTTTTGACTTTGTTTTTTTACCCCATATGTAACTCTGTGTTGTTTTTATCGCACTGCTTTGCTTTATCTTGGCCAGGTCGCAGTTGTAAATGAGAACTTGTTCTCAACTGGCTTACCTGGTTAAATAAAGGTGAAATAAAAAAATTAAATAAAATGATGTGTAGCCTAACATGTGCCCAATGATGTGCCGAATCTGTGATTTAGTACATTTTTATTGTGTAAGCATTAGAATAAACTACCTCAATTTTTGTAGCCGTAGGTAGTAATATCTTTCTAGAAGCTGATCCGTGGTCAGTATTGTGAAATAATTATAATGTTAAGGAAAGATTTGAATGGAGAAAACTGATCCGAGAGCAGCGCTCCCTTTCTTTCGATCCTATCAGTATCGATACATGCTCCACCGGACGTGATACCTTGTCATGCTGCTGATCCAGTTTCTACTGGTCTGCCTGCGGATATGGAACTCTGACCTGTTCACCGGACGTGCGACCTTGTCCCGAACCTGCTGTTTCGACCCTCTCTCTCTCTCTCTACCACACCTGCTGTCTCGACCTCTGAATGCTCGGCTATGAAAAGCCAACTGACATTTACTCCTGAGGTGCTGACGTGTTGCACCCTCTATAACCACAGTGATTATTATTTGACCCTGCTGGTCATCTATGAACATTTGAACATCTTGAAGAACGATCTGAACTTAATGGCCATATCCTCTTATAATCTCCCCCCAGCAATGAGAGATAAAAATGACTTCCTTAGTTGTTAATTTTGAAAATGTTCTGTCTTAAGTAGTTTAACAAACTGACACATTTTCATGTTAGTCATAAACAACTTTATATCGAAGGAGTGCCTTTGATTTTACGGCCTGCACATGTGCAGTTCAGCACAAGACGACCATTAGACCCAATGATGTATTTCTGCGCATGAGCTTCAAATGAAATCAAATTGTATTTCTCACATGCGCCGAATACAACAGTGGTACACTTTACCGTGAAATGCTTACTTACGAGCCCTTTCCCAACAATGCAGAGTTAAAAAGTCACCAAAATTATCTAAATAAAAAAGGAAATAGTAACATAATAAAATAACAATAAGGTAGTTGAGGTAATTTAGGAAATATGTACATGTACGTAGGGGTAAAATGACTAGGCAATCAGGATAGAGATTACATCTCCTCATCCAGGGAGTGCACACACTCACTGACAAACACACACACACTCACTGACAGACACACACACACACACACACACACACACACACACACACACACACACACACACACACAGGGAATGTTGTGTTTGTTTAATATTGTTTCAGGACTATGAAAATGGAAAAAAGGTTTAGCCTATGGATTATGAAAACAACAAAAAGAAATGGGAAAATGGGAGAGGAGAAATGACTAGACAGTGTTGTTTAACTCACTGACCATGACCCATGAGTTCTTCTTACCTTTGTTCACTAGAAAAGTCTCCCTCTCTAAAGGTTAGAGGTTGATCCATAGACCAGTCACTCTTCATGGACACACAGCTGGGTACAGGGGAGGCTGGTCTCTCCTGCTTGATTGGGCTTCAACACAGAGACAAACATTACGTCTCTCATCTACTCTGAGCTCAGATGGGGAAACATAAGAAGAGTTTCATTCTAAAACGCTATATATCCATTTTCAGAAATGTACAGGGGAGGCAACAACAATCACCCCATTATACCCATTTGGTTTGTAACTCAGTGAACCTGCGCAGCATTCGCTCAATTTGATGTCTACGAACGAAGACTTCGATGCATATCAAATTATCAATTTACACAGCAGCCTTTTAGAAACAACAAGTCCTCAAAGAAAAGGTTATTTCTTAATTAAAAAATGTATTCTGGCTGTTTAAATCGCCCACATCTTGAAAAAGAGGACAGGGACATGCGTTTTGTTTAGATTGTACACTTTTTTCTTAAAACAAATATGGTTAACCATGACCAGAAAATGTTTAATGTTTGATGGCTATCCGCCAGCCATCGCCTCTAAAACTGTGTCTCACCTCACTATTGGTGACCACAACATGTTCTCAGGTGAACAGTGTGCGCGCTCACCAAGTAGCCGTAACCTTGTTAATAATAAGTTACCTGAGGTAAACCTACAGGGTTAGTGCTCACCAAGTAGCCGTAACCTTGTTAATAATAAGTTACCTGAGGTAAACATACAGGGTTAACGCTCACCAAGTAGCTGTAACCTTGTTAAAAATAAGTTACCTGAGGTAAACCTACAGGGTCAACGCTCACCAAGTAGCCGTAACCTTGTTAAAAATAAGTTACCTGAGGTAAACCTACAGGGTCAACGCTCACCAAGTAGCCGTAACCTTGTTAATAGTAAGTTACCAGAGGTAAACCTACAGGGTTAACGCTCACCAACTAGCTGTAACCTTGGTAATAATAATTTACCTGAGGTAAACCTACAGGGTTAACGCTCACCAAGTAGCTGTAACCTTGGTAATAATAAGTTACCTGAGGTAAACCTACAGGGTTAACGCTCACCAAGTAGCTGTAACCTTGTTAAAAATAAGTTACCTGAGGTAAACCTACAGGGTCAACGCTCACCAAGTAGCCGTAACCTTGTTAATAGTAAGTTACCTGAGGTAAACCTACAGGGTTAACGCTCACCAAGTAGCCATAACCTTGGTAATAATAAGTTACCTGCGGTAAACCTACAGGGTTAACGCTCACCAAGTAGCTGTAACCTTGTTAATAATAAGTTACCTGAGGTAAACCAACAGGGTTAACGCTCACCAAGTAGCCGTGACCTTGTTAATAATAAGTTACCTGAGGTAAACCAACAGGGTTAACGCTCACCAAGTAGCCGTAACCTTGTTAATAATAAGTTACCTGAGGTAAACCAACAGGGTTAACGCTCACCAAGTAGCCGTAACCTTGTTAATAATAAGTTACCTGAGGTAAACCTACAGGGTTAACGCTCACCAAGTAGCTGTAACCTTGTTAATAATAAGTTACCTGAGGTAAACCTACAGGGTTAACGCTCACCAAGTAGCCGTAACCTTGGTAATAATAAGTTACCTGAGGTAAACCTACAGGGTTAACGCTCACCAAGTAGCCGTAACCTTGTTAATAATAAGTTACCTGAGGTAAACCTACAGGGTTAACGCTCACCAAGTAGCTGTAACCTTGTTAATAGTAAGTTACCTGAGGTAAACCAACAGGGTTAACGCTCACCAAGTAGCCGTAACCTTGGTAATAATCAGTTACCTGAGGTAAACCAACAGGGTTAACGCTCACCAAGTAGCCGTAACCTTGGTAATAATCAGTTACCTGAGGTAAACCTACAGGGTTAATGCAGGCAGGTCTCATTGATAACAATAGTGAAGCTGGCATTGTGACGCAGAACAATGGGCTGGGAATAGAACGTTCTGAAGGCGAGTCGGTGCCACGGAGCTCAATAGAACTAATAGGAGCTGGTAGGGTGAAAAATGCCCTAAAATAAGGCCTGTTGTTTCGAGATTACTTCATAACCAGGGACAGAAGGTAATATTATGAAACTGGGCTCCATGGCGGATGCAATGAACTAATTTTATCAGAAATAAACGTTGTAAAAAATGTCACTTGAGGCGCCCCGAAAATAATATTAAAAAGTTCAGTCCTTGGACACAGAGGGGTTAAACACTAAAGTTACCGTCCATCTAGTGAAGAGAGGAGAACCGGACAGAGGGATGGTAGGTAGCCAGCATCCGTCAACGAGAGAGGGAGAAGCCCTCCACGGTATTTAACAGGTGGAAGAAACAACCAGGGAGCTCCATCGGTCCACAAGAAATGCAGGCAGCCGGTGATGATGTAGTGGTAGCCAGGATAATAATAATAATAATATGCAATTTAGCAGGATAACTAGGATGCTGCTGGTAGAGTACCTAGCTTAGCTAGCTGTACCGACTAGCTTGGATAGCTAGCAGGTCGTTCGTCTGTCCCTCGAGGATGATGACGAATCCGGTGAACCACACAATTAAACAAGGATAGCGAGTGAAAAGGATCTGGCTACACTCATACTGTCACTAACCATTACGCAAAACAGCTAATTGAACAATAAACTTCGGCGTCTCAACACTGTAACGAACTCCGTCGTTATTTCCCAACATCACCTCAGACCACTCTGCGCGTAACTGGACAATATGCTTGGCGCCAAACCGGACGTGGACGCGGGCAGTTCTGTACGTGGACGCGGACAGTTCCAGAACGCGGACATGAGCAGAGCAACACAATACATTTACATTTACATTTTAATCACTTAGCGGACGCTCTTATCCAGAGCGACTTACAGTTAGTGAGTGCATACATAACCCAGTCTTTACACTGGCTTACATTAGTCATATTCATTTATTTATTTTTATATGTAAAACAAACATTCAAAGTTTTTTTATAACAATATTTTGAGATCTTGGCCCATATCCACAAAGTGTCTCAGAGTAGAAAATGTGTCGTATAAGTGCTGAGAATAAAGACATTTTACACTTATGGGTATAAATTAAAGCTATGCATGAAGCCTCTAGTCCCCCCTAGTCGGCAGATATTTAGGACACCTCATGAGCTGTCCTAACCAGTTAAGAGTTAACAGCAGGTGTCTTGATAATACTATAGAATAATGCAGTGAGTCAGTGGTTCCTGCGCCACATGTAATTGCTTTGGAGTAGTTAAAAATAATATTTTTATATTTCTATATGATCAATCCATAAATAATATAGACCTACATGCAACCGTATGTCTTGTGCTTTTGGCAATGATTTCTGTATAATAATTATGTATAAGTGATACCATTAATGTCTGCATTGCATGTTGTCTTCATTTTGCCATATTAACTCATGCTTATTTCTGAAGAGTAACTCAGGTTTTCACCCAGCGGCTAAAGAGGTGGAGCTGTGGCAGGAGTTGGACCTATGGCAGAAAGGTGGCTGGTTCGAATCCCGGGCCGGGCGCTGGAAAAAACGCCCGGGCTTGATCTGACCACTGGAGGGCTGCTGGGTTCACATCCTCAAAACATTCACCTTTTGTTGATCAGAACTCTAGAGGTTCTTCTTCACTGAACCCAAAAATATATATAACTTTTAGTGGTTCCATATATTAAGGAAGTGATAGAAGCATTTCTGCTTCTATAAGGAACCTTCTTTTCTAAGTGTATAATAAACACGATTTTCTTTTGATTATTTAATTACCTACATCATGTTATTTCAAGTTATCCCTTTGGAGCTCAACATCACGTTGTTAAAAAATAATCATAAATTGGCCATGGCTATAAATTGGGAAATTGAAGGCATCTAGGGCGAAATATGTGTTCGATGAAAATGAACATTGTATGCAAAGATGTAGGCAATATTATTGACAAGGGACCCTGGAGCCTACGATGCCAAAGCTATTTCGAGTTGTTAAACGGGTGTGAAGAGTGTGTTGGTATAATGGTAATATTGTCAAAATTCTGCTTGTAACAACCATCAGAATTGGTTAAAGAAATATGCATTCCATTATATTAGGCAATAATGAAGAGTAGGTAAAGTGGTTGTGTCGTATTAAAATTCTATCAAATGTCTTCCATTGCAACGAGTCCAGTCAGGGTGCTGCAGAACCCCTGCAGTACCTCCGCTGACCCCGGATTGAGAACTCCTGATTTAGCAGATACTCTAATCCAGAGTGATTTACAGTAAGTGCATTCATCTTAAGATAGCTATTTATTTTGTAAATAAAATTAATACATTATTCATAAAATTGTAATCTCACCTCTTAGCTTTGGTGTCATGTTCCCCAGAGAGACGCATTTTAGAGGCAGGGCCCCCCTCCTCTCTCTCTCCAGAGAGACTCATTTTAGAGGCAGGGACCCCCTCCTCTCTCTCTCCAGAGAGACTCATTTTAGACCACTGACCCCTAAACAGAGATGCAGCATGTTGGTTGTGGTGAACACAGTGACAACTCATTCTAGAATGTCAATTGTTCTCTTTTACTCATGATCTCTTAGAAATAAAACATTTACTAACAGACATATCCAAACAGTCGGGTGATTTAATTTAATCACATGAACATTGCTACATTCCTCAACAATAAATAAAACATTGTCTCTCAAACAGAAGAAGGAACTAACAAAGAGTCACTAACAACAACCAAAACGAAACAGGTGGTTTTAGGAGGGGTTCTGAAAGACACTCATGGGGGTGTCCACTAGTGGTGGGAAACAGAGGCTTTTTGAACCCTTTGGGGCTTTGACCAAATTGTGCCGAAAATGCCATTGATAGATTTGAGTGCTAATAAACAACATTTAGTTAGAATGTGGGGTTCGCTTTTTGCCTCCAGGTTCACTATGTTTAATTTTACTCAAGTATGAGAATTGACTACTTTTTCACCACTGTTCTAATGTTCCATATGCGCCACAGTTTGAACAGACATTTTGTAACTGCGTAGGCTACAAAGTCACTTTCAATTCCAAATAAGGAAATGAAGTTATAACGGTGACTGGGTGAATTAGTTTTCCATTGGCCGGCTCCCCGGGTGGGCAGAGTTGGCACGTTTTAGACCATTCCATTGGTCCTTAAATTAAATGTCCACTCCCCCGTAGCACCGGGCCATGCAAAACGAACAGTACCACTGTAGCAGGGCACTGAGACAGAGTTCTGAACCCAGAGGCGTTTAGACTTCAGGAAACGCTTCAAGGTGTCTCCCCTTTACAACAGTAACCAGAGGGTGGCGCTAACAGTCAGTCTGAACCCAGAGGCGTTTAGACTTCAGGGAACGCTTCAAGGTGTCTCCCCTTTACAACAGTAACCAGAGGGTGGCGCTAACAGTCAGTATGAACCCAGAGGCGTTTAGACTTCAGGGAACGCTTTAAGGTGTCTCCCCTTTACAACAGTAACCAGAGGGTGGCGCTAACAGTCAGTCTGAACCCAGAGGCGTTTAGACTTCAGGGAACGCTTCAAGGTGTCACCCCTTTACAACAGTAACCAGAGGGTGGCGCTAACAGTCAGTCTGAACCCAGAGGCGTTTAGACTTCAGGGAACGCTTCAAGGTGTCTCCCCTTTACAACAGTAACCAGAGGGTGGCGCTAACAGTCAGTCTGAACCCAGAGGCGTTTAGACTTCAGGGAACGCTTTAAGGTGTCTCCCCTTTACAACAGTAACCAGAGGCTGGCGCTAACAGTCAGTCTAAACCCAGAGGCGTTTAGACTTCAGGGAACGCTTCAAGGTGTCACCCCTTTACAACAGTAACCAGAGGCTGGCGCTAACAGTCAGTCTGAACCCAGAGGCGTTTAGACTTCAGGGAACGCTTCAAGGTGTCTCCCCTTTACAACAGTAACCAGAGGGTGGGGCTAACAGTCAGTTGCATGCCACAGCAGTAACTCATGACATTGTACCGACTCTTGCTTCAGTTTTTTTTTTCTTATAGTCCTTCTTCAAGACATTTTTCTTACATTATTTTTGATAAACATATCATTTACTCTAAACCAGTTTTAGCTGTGTTTTTTTCCTCCAATAATAATATTAATAATAAATAATAATAATAATGTCTCACTTTCTCTTGTAATAATTTCACTCATTCTAGTGTGTTGCTTTGTTCAACAGGTCTGCTATTATTATGATATTATTGAATTTAATTCATAATATCAATGTTAAGAAAAGTACGTTCAGGTTTCATACCAAATTACACAGGAAGTAGGAGCTCATTGTAATTTTGAAAACAACAAATGTTCTTATATTCTGAAAGATTATTTAGAACTATGATAGATTAACATTTTTACAAATGGTAAAATAACCACGATATACGAATCCTATAATACGAGATATGAACAACAATATGTTTTTGAATACGACTTGCCTACGCCCAGTTAGCGCCATTTTGTATGATTGAACTGACACGTACCTGTCCCAGGTGAAATGAACTGTTAGATCTGAGTGTTCTACTGTCATTCTCTATACTATAATAACACCATATATTTAATTTCCCTACACACTTTACAATAATCCCTTGGAAGATTCTTACCTTGTAGCCTGTATTCACAACCAGAACATGTCAAGTCACTGCGATATTTTCCGTTGTGCTGAGAGAGCACCTTCCTGATGACAAGTGGCTCTGTATCTGTGTTGTAGGTACAGTTGATCTTTGGATGCAATAATATCTGGTCAAAGTCTAGTGGCACAACACCATAATATAGCATTAACATAACAGTAGTTTAACCTTTGGCCAGTAATGGCCATGGCATACTATAAAATGTAGAATCATTATGAGGGATCCAGTTTCAACATATCTCTAACTTTGAAGTATACAGTGGGGTCCCAAATTATTAAATTAAATGATTTTATACTAATACAATTGCTCAGAGAAAGAGATTTTGTTTAACAAGTAATGCTTTTTTTCTCAAAAAGGTAGGGGTCAAAATTGGCTCTCCCTTTCAATACCTCCCTTGCGAGGATAACGGCACTGAGCCTTTTTCTAAAAAAAATTCTGAGTTGGAGTGATCTTAGACCAGGGGTGTCAAACATACGGCCCGCGGGCCGGATCAGGCCCGCAAACGGGTTTAATCCGGCCCGCGAGATGATTTAGTTTTTTTTTTTTTAGTTTTTTTTTTTTTTTTTTGTATAAAAATGCGCTGCAATTTTTCAATAAAATAAACTGCTGTTCCAATTGCGTTAAGCAAGCAAACTGTTTATACCGGGGCAGAGCAAGTAGGTCAAGCACGTGCAGCCAATGAGCTACTTTGTTTTGCCCTCGATATTTATTACGGCTTCTACTTTTAACATTATGTGCTTTGGCACCCTCATTGCCCCAATATGTCTCTGTCAAAAAAGAGAAAAGTGGACGCAGAGTGCAGAGTGTTCCAAGAAAATGGTCATCCTATTTAATCACGGAATTGAATGGGAAAGCTGTATGTTTGGTGTGTTCAGAGCATGTTGCAGTGCTGAAAGAATATAACCTTCGTCGCCACTATGTGAGTCTTCATGCCGACAAATATGACAACTTTTAAGGACAGCGGAGATGAGAGAAGGTGAATGAACTGTTGGCGGGTCTGAAGAAACAGCAGTCTGTGTTTACTCACAGCCGAGACATCAGTGACGCTGCAGTGAAAGCTAGCTACCTCATTGCTAATGAAATCGCAGTGGCTTCAAAACCATTTAGTGAGGGTGAATTTGTAAAAGCATGCATGATGAAGGCAGCGGAGATTGTGTGCCCTGAAAAGCGGCAGGCTTTTGCAAATATCAGCCTGACAAGAAACACAGTTGCAGACAGGATTTCCGATCTTTCAGTGGATTTGGACAGCCAGTTGAAGCAAAAAGTAAAGTCATTTATTGCGTTTTCGGTTGATGAAAGCACGGACATTACAGATGTTGCACAACTGGCCATTTTTTCATCCGCGGAGTTGATGACACATTGACCGTCACCGAGGAGTTCGTGGAGTTGGTGCCGATGACAGATACAACGACAGCAGCTGATATTTTTACCGCACTCGTCGGCGCGCTGGACAGGGTCGGAGTGGACTGGTTCCGCGCTGTCAGCCTGGCTACAGATGGTGCGCCCTCAATGATTGGGTAAAAAAGCAGGCATTGTGACAAAGTTCAGAGAGAAAGTGCAATCTGCAAATGGAGGACGTGATTTTTTGACTTTTCACTGTATTTTGCACCAGGAGGCTTTGTGTTGCAAGTCATTAAAGATGGATAATGTCATGAAGGTGGTCATCCAAACTGTTAATTTCATCCGATCCAGAAGCCTGAATCACCGTCAGTTTGACAGCCTTCTCAGAGAGAAAGACCACATCTATGGCCTGCCATACCACACTGAGGTAAGATGGTTAAGCCGAGGTGCTGTGCAGAGGCGTTTCTTTGATTTACGAGAAGAAATTGAACAGTTCATGGAAGAAAAGGGCAAACCAGTGTTAGAATTTCATTCCGCAGAATGGATGCCGGACCTTGCATTTATGGTGGATGTTACAGAATACCTGAATAACTTGAACAAACAGCTGCAAGGGCGCAACAAAGTTGTCACGCAGTATTATGACAGCATACGTTCTTTCAAGTTGAAGCTGTCATTGTGGGAGACGCAACTTGCCGGTGGTGATGCAGCTCACTTCCCCTGTCTGAAAAATGTGTACGCAACCCAACATGTGGCAGACATGAAGCGGTTCAAAGATAAAATAACTGGACTGTTACGGGAGTTTGAGCAACGCTTTCAGATTTATGTTTATATGTTTTTATGTTGATGTGCTATTGTTTTTAATTGATTTTATTTTATTTGTATATTTAACCTATTCTTGACTCTGTGGTTCTTGCACTTGTTTGAGGAACAGGATTTCATTATTTTTATCTACATTTCTGCCTGAGAAATGACACCCTGATATAGTTCTGTGATCTGTGATATACTTCTGTGAATCACTGAGGCATTGTTTGTTTGTGTGTTCTTTGTCCTCAGAACTTTCAAATAACTTGAGGTGTTTTATGATTAATAGTGATGTTGTGCTTTTGGACACTGTCCTCAGGCTCCAGCTTTATGTTTATATGTTTTTATGTTGATGTGCTATTGTTTTTAATTGATTTTATTTTATTTGTATATTTAACCTATTCTTGACTCTGTGGTTCTTGCACTTGTTTGGGGAACAGGATTTCATTATTTTTATCTACATTTCTGCCTGAGAAATGACACCCTGATATAGTTCTGTGATCTGTGGAACAGTTCTGTTAATCACTGAGGCATTGTGTGTTTGTGTTCTTTTTCTTTAGAATTTTCAAATAAACTTGACGTGTTTTATGATTAATAGTGATGTTGTGCTTGTACTATTTTGGACACACTGTCCTCAGGCTCCAGCTTTATGTTGTATGTTGATCGTATTAAAACAAAGAAAACAATCTGAAGTTGTTGTTTTTAAGTTATATATACCATGATTTTTCCGGTCCGGCCCACTTGGGAATAGATTTTCCTCCATGTGGCCCCTGAGCTAAAATGAGTTTGACACCCCTGTCTTAGACCATTCCTCCATACAGAATCCTTCCAAATGGCCAACTACAGGAAGGTAAAGGTACAACTAAACACACAATAAAGAAACAAATCTCCCTAACTGACGGGAGGCTTGAATCTTAGTCATTTACCCACCGGCCTCTTACTACTAACTATCCCAATGTATAGATTCTACCAACATCATACATAAATAATCCCTGGTAGGATCCTTACTACTATCCCAATGTATACATTCTACCAACATCATACATCAATAATCCCTGGTAGGATCCTTACTACTGTCCCAATGTATACATTCTACCAACATCATACATAAATAATCCCTGGTAGGATCCTTACTACTATCCCAATGTATACATTCTACCAACATCATACATCAATAATCCCTGGTAGGATCCTTACTACTATCCCAATGTATACATTCTACCAACATCATACATAAATAATCCCTGGTAGGATCCTTACTACCATCCCAATGTATACATTCTACCAACATCATACATAAATAATCCCTGGTAGGATCCTTACTACTGTCCCAATTATATACATTCTACCAACATCATACATAAATAATCCCTGGTAGGATCCTTACTACTATCCCAATGTATACATTCTACCAACATCATACATAAATAATCCCTGGTAGGATCCTTACTACTATCCCAATGCAGTGGCGGCTCCTGAAAAAATTCTCAGGAGGGGCAATTTTTCTGATGATTTAGGTGACCTACACATATTTAAAAAAAGATATGTCCAGCAACAACATGAAGACAGGGGCAGCATATAAGTCAATACCAGAAGCATTTATTGACTGATCTCAAAAGTGTTGGCTTACCAGGGTTGGTGGAGCCCTCAGTTTCATCTTTGCCTCGCAAAGCTAACTCAAACACTCCGCAAAACTTCACACACTGGATTAGCCGGCTGAGGATGTGGCGGTTCTTGCTAATGTCGTAGTAAATATATTTGTTATAGTGAATATGGAATATGATATGTTGAGTAAAATGTTGTGCTAAGATCTATTTAGGTCAGGAGCTGGTTATAAGTTCTGTTCCTATCCAATAACAATGGACAAAAGGGTCCTATCTTGTCAGCCTTGTCAGCAGGTGGCCAAGGACAACACCCACGCCATAGGCCTCTCAGTTCTTCCAACTCACGAGTTCTTGCTCTGAGGACACACACACACACAAACACACACACACACACACATCATCACTGTTAAACACACACACACACACACATCATCACTGTTAAACACACACACACACACACACACACACACACACAAAAATCCCCTCTCTTAGGCTGAACATTTGAAGACAGAGAACCCGACTCAGAGCCAATGCAACAGTGACAGTAGCCTGGAGGGGACCTCGCCCAAGTCATCAGGACCAATCAGAAGATCAGAACTACTAGATTCAACCTACTTCATTTATTACATAAAATGTCTGCACACAATGTTTCGGGGCTCTCTTCAGATAATAATAATAATATGCCATTTAGCAGACGCTTTTATCCAAAGCGACTTACAGTCATGCGTGCATACATTTTTGTGTATGGGTGGTCCCGGGGATCGAACCCACTACCTTGGCGTTACAAGCACCATGCTCTACCAGCTGAGCTACAGAAAGTGGATACTCATGGATGCGCATTGCAATTGTAAAATGTCAACACAATTGGAGACACCACGTCATTTTTGGAGACATGTTATTGACAGTAAACTATTGTAGATGCGACTGCTAACTAAATAAAACATTTTAGCTGGCTAGCTAATCATCTTAGCTAAATGTGGGGCAAACAATTCAGTTATTTACCGTTAATTTGAGGGATTGGGGTGAAAGAAATCGAGTTACATAGTGATACTTTACGATATACTGTATTGACAATATCGCAATATTTGAGCGCTAGTTGGCTGTACCTGCACCAAAACACCATTATTGTTCCTTCATAGCTTGTTCTCAATCTTTTCACATTGGGAGCCAATTTGTTTTCAGCACTTTTATTTCCATGACTGATCAAAACTCGTTCTCATGGCTTTCTGATCCCTCTGCAACAGACATATGGTGCGCAATAAAATCACAGTATCGAATCGCAATACGTATAGAATCATGAGACTCGCAATGCTGATGCATATATCTTATCGTGAGGTTCCTGGCAATTCCCAGCCCAAGTTCATTTGCCACAACAAATCTCTTCGCTAGCAAACGCGATGTCTTCTCCAAAACGGCAATGTGTCTCCAGCAATGTTTACTTTTTTGACGTTCTATGGCATCTCCACTTTCCAAGCATATATGACCACATGTAATATTTTGGTAAGTGATGCAAATAGTGAACTATGTAGGGCCAGGATGTAAAATATATGTAGCTGCAGCAATTTCTCTTATCTGATATGGTAGAAACCTGTTGAATTATTAAATTTGGTCTGGGAGGTCCTAATTGTTTCGTTGCCAATTATCTCCATTTGTTTGCCGACAAAAAGGAACTTCTTTCAAACAATCCGCTCTTTTCTCAGTTACGTTCATGGTTACGTAACGTATGACGAAAGCGCGTAAGTGCAAGCCCACAGACACCCATTGAGATTGTATTGAAGGCTCTGAAATTTGAAAAAAATAGATTTTACATGGGAGTCTATGACAGACTTCTGGGCGATTTTCAACCTGACTGAAATCGCTCCAAAAGGGGGGGGAGCCATTTGAAGCACGACTTTAGCCTGATTCGACATTTAGTGGCAGTGTGGCACTGTGGCAGATCAGACGTATAGATTACAACACTGATAACTACTGTTGCCGTGATATAATTGATTAGAAAAAAAATCCCTTCCTTTTCCCGTTTGGCAGTGCGTCGCCCATATTGCCCTATTGAACAGGCCGCCCCTGTCCCAATGTATACATTCTACCAACATCATACATCAATAATCCCTGGTAGGATCCTTACTACTATCCCAATGTATACATTCTACCAACATCATACATAAATAATCCCTGGTAGGATACTTACTACTATCCCAATGTATACATTCTACCAACATCATACATAAATAATCCCTGGTAGGATCCTTACCTTGCAGCCTGAATTCAAAACCAGAACATGTCAAATCACTGAGATTTTCCTTTGTGCTGAGAAAGAAACCTTGGGAAAAGTTTATTCACCTCCCCAATGTCAAGTGACTTTGTGTCATTTTTGTTACTGATTAATTTAACATCTGCTAAAGTCTAGTGACATTGACCCCATGTAAGAATAATCAGAAAACCAGTTGAACCTGTTTAGGAGAAAAGGCATGGGTTTACAACATGGCTGTGTAGCTACTTCTAGAGGTCTCATGGATGGAATGGCATTTATATTTTTAATCATTTCATCATTAATAAACGGTTTGTTATATTTCAGTCTTCTGTCATGTATATAAAGTGTAATATTGGGATGTAAACTCAAAATGTAATACATTTCTACTCTATATCTGACATGGTACAGGTGTCTTCTTTTTATTAAGCCCATAACCATGTGTGTGAGGTGTGTACTTTGGTTTCAAAGTAGATTTGTTTAAGAATACCAAGAAACACTGTGTGACCCTGATTTAGCCCACTGCAGGACAAGGTTAATCATTAAAAACAATATGGTATGAACAACTGGCAGTGTCCAGGTCCAGTGATTCAAATCTGAAGTACCGTCCCAAATGACACCCTATTCCCTACATAGTGCACTACTTTAGACCAGGACCAATAGGGCTGTAGTAGTGCACTATATAGGGTGCCATTTGAGGAGGCAGACTGAGTGTTATCCAGTCCTCTCTCTCTCTCTCTCTCTCTCTCTCTCTCTCTCTCTCTCTCTCTCTCTCTCTCTCTCTCTCTCTCTCTCTCTCTCTCTCTCTCTCTCTCTCTCTCTCTCTCTCTCTCTCTCTCTCTCTCTCTCCCTCCCTCCCTCCCTCCCTCCCTCCCAGGCTGTTAGGTTAATGGACTATTGAAACCTACTGAGAATCTGCCATACAGAGAGAGCTACAAATTAACATGACTAAACTATTTTTGTAAAAGGAAATTGCATTAAACCGTGTTAAAAAACATTTCCATGTATGTTGTTCTCTCTCTCTCTGTTTGCAGGACTAGAAATGGGGTTTAAATCAGGTCAATATAGCCAGAGAATGAATGATATATCCTCAAACCGTAGACTCATGTCCGTCCACATGCTGACTCAAACCTAACCCTAACCCTAACCCTAACCCTAACCCTAACCCTAACCCTAACCCTAACCCTAACCCAACCCTGTCCCTAACCCTATCCCCAACCCTAACCCTAACCCTAACCCAACCCCCGTCCCTATCCCTAACCCTAACCCAACCCTGTCCCTAACCCTAACCCAAACCTAACCCTAACCCTAACCCTAACCCAACCCTGTCCCTAACCCTAACCCTATCCCTAACCCTAACCCAACCCTGTCCCTAACCCTAACCCTATCCCTAACCCTAACCCAACCCTGTACCTAACCCTATCCCTAACTCCAAGCAGCAGCACTGTGGAAAGGACTTATGCCAAGTTGTTTGGATGAATTGTGATCTGCATGATTTTTAACAAGCAACTCCACTCTACTACAAAGTTAATATTCAATGTGATAAAAACAACTTGTTCCTTACTTTTTATTTTGTTTTTAGAAACCACTTTTCAGACCTTGTTTTTCCATTACCACATTTAAATGTACCCCTTGATTTCTGTTGAAATATTTAGTGTTTGTGTGTGTATCTTGTTGCCACGTTTCCAGCAGAAGGGATCCAGGTGGGTATCCAGGTTCAATTGATCCTGATTGTTCACAGGTTTGATGCCAGGAACAACTAGTGAAGATTTCGACACACAAGAGTTTTCATTGGTTCTATGGTTGGTTCAACTAGATATGTATGCTGTACCTCATTATAGATCCATCTGTGGTTGGTTAAGCTAGATTTGTATTCTGTACCTCATTATACATCCATCTGTGGTTGGTTCAGCTAGATATGTATTATGTACCTCATTATAGATCCATCTGTGGTTGGTTCAGCTAGATATGTTTTCTGTACCTCATTATAGATCCATCTGTGGTTGGTTCAGCTAGATATGTATTCTGTACCTCATTATAGATCCATCTGTGGTTAGTTTAGCTAGATATGTATTCTGTACCTCATTATAGATCCATCTGTGGTTGGTTAAGCTAGATTTGTATTCTGTACCTCATTATACATCCATCTGTGGTTGGTTCAGCTAGATATGTATTCTGTACCTCATTATAGATCCATCTGTGGTTGGTTCAGCTAGATATGTTTTCTGTACCTCATTATAGATCCATCTGTGGTTGGTTCAGCTAGATATGTATTCTGTACCTCATTCTAGATCCATCTGTGGTTAGTTCAGCTAGATATGTATTCTGTACCTCATTATAGATCCATCTGTGGTTGGTTCAGCTAGATATGTATTCTGTACCTCATTATAGATCCATCTGTGGTTGGTTCAGCTAGATATGTATTCTGTACCTCATTATAGATCCATCTGTGGTTGGTTCAGCTAGATATTTATTCTGTACCTCATTATAGATCCATCTGTGGTTGGTTCAGCTAGATATGTATTCTGTACCTCATTATAGATCCATCTGTGGTTGGTTCAACTAGATATGTATTCTGTACCTCATTATAGATCCATCGGTGGTTGGTTAAGCTAGATATGTATTCTGTACCTCATTATAGATCCATCTGTTGTTGGTTCAGCTAGATATCTATTATGTACCTCATTATAGATCCATCTGTGGTTGGTTCAGCTAGATATGTATTCTGTACCTCATTATAGATCCATCTGTGGTTGGTTCAGCTAGATATGTATTCTGTACCTCATTATAGATCCATCGGTGGTTGGTTCAGCTAGATATTTATTATGTACCTCATTATAGATCCATCGGTGGTTGGTTCAGCTAGATATCTATTATGTACCTCATTATAGATCCATCTGTGGTTGGTTCAGCTAGATATGTATTCTGTACCTCATTATAGATCCATCTGTGGTTGGTTCAGCTAGATATGTATTCTGTACCTCATTATAGATCCATCGGTGGTTGGTTCAGCTAGATATGTATTCTGTACCTCATTATAGATCCATCTGTTGTTGGTTCAGCTAGATATATATTATGTACCTCATTATAGATCCATCTGTGGTTGGTTCAGCTAGATATGTATTCTGTACCTCATTATAGATCCATCTGTGGTTGGTTCAGCTAGATATGTATTCTGTACCTCATTATAGATCCATCGGTGGTTGGTTCAGCTAGATATTTATTCTGTACCTCATTATAGATCCATCTGTGGTTGGTTCAGCTAGATATGTATTCTGTACCTCATTATAGATCCATCTGTGGTTGGTTAAGCTAGATATGTATTCTGTACCTCATTATAGATCCATCTGTGGTTGGTTCAGCTAGATATGTATTCTGTACCTCATTATAGATCCATCTGTGGTTGGTTCAGCTAGATATGTATCCTGTACCTCATTATAGATCCATCTGTGGTTGGTTCAGCTAGATATGTATTCTGTACCTCATTATAGATCCATCTGTGGTTGGTTCAGCTAGATATGTATTCTGTACCTCATTATAGATCCATCTGTCAGCATCGTAAACAATGTCACGTCTAGAGTGTAACACACACACACACAAATCTGTAGGAATGTCACACACACACACTTTATGGAACCACGACTGTCTCACAACAGTTCCTCTGCATTACAGCCCCCCCCCCCCCCCCCTTGTGGTCAGGATCAGTACTGCAGATGTGTCTAAACATTTTTTGTTGTTGTTTTTTTTGCTGCAAAATTGTCTTTGTACAGAAAGGGCACACGTACAAGACACACATAACTATTATTATTAAAATAATTTAATAACACAACACTAACAACCAGGCTATACAGTAGAAGAACAGCAGAGACAAAACACCATTTACATTTCAGAATCCTAGTAGACAATACAGTAGTTGCTATATGGCGTATCACAAAGATTTAAAACAGTAATGCTCATTCGTTCATTAACACAATTATAATTAGTTGGATCCTAAACATATCCCCATTTTCCTTCATCAAGAAAACTGTTGTTGTTTATTAATGAACTTTGTCTGAAGGAGATGACTAGCCTGATGGCCAGTCTGTTCTTGCTTTCTTGCGAACTCTTTATGGAATTGTCATGTTTGACTTGACAATGACAAGCTAGGAGTTGACACTACTCTATAGTAAAGCAAAATAAACATTTAAAAGGTTTTTAAAATGTTCGCTTTTTCCCTAAACGCTGATATCACAGCTTTATCTCTTTGGCACAGAGGAGAAAGTATGAAAACAACAAGCGCTCTAACAATGAACTGAGCTCAACAAAGCAACTCAACCCCACTATGTACTAAAGGTGCTCTAACAATGAACTGAGCTCAACAAAGCAACTCAACCCCACTATGTACTAAAGGTGCTTTAACAATGAACTGAGCTCAACAAAGCAACTCAACCCCACTATGTACTAAAGGTGCTCTAACAATGAACTGAGCTCAACAAAGCAACTCAACCCCACTATGTACTAAAGGTGCTTTAACAATGAACTGAGCTCAACAAAGCAACTCAACCCCACTATGTACTAAAGGTCCTTTAACAATGAACTGAGCTCAACAAAGCAACTCAACCCCACTATGTACTAAAGGTGCTTTAACAATGAACTGAGCTCAACAAAGCAACTCAATCCCACTATGTACTAAAGAATCAACTCTCCATCTAAGTGGTCCACTACTCTCTTACATCCTGAAGTACGAGATACCAGAGAAACTGGTCATAACAGTGTTGTGAATATTTAGTCCACTCAGTGTATAACCTGTAGCTACACTCTGCAGTTAGCACCTTAACAGACGGCCCCTGTCTTTATCAGCATCATAAAAGATGACAGTATTTCAACCACATCAAATATGCATCCAAGCCAAAGACTAATGACACAGGAGTGGTATCTGATTCTACACTATAGGAACCTTTTCAAGTGGTTATGAGAGGTCATATTATTTCATATGAGTCTGCCATAAAACAAGGGAATGGCATGTGACTGGAGATCGTCTGCCCAACATCCTCTATTCTGACCAACAGAGACAAATCCAGTCCCTTTGAACTACCTAGATCTGTCCAGCAGGGTTGCCCACTCAGTCCTTTGCTCTTCGCTGTCTCCCTTGAACCCCTGGCGATACAAATAAGGGATCATCCTAATATCCAAGGTCTTAAAGTAGGAAACATAGAAAGCATCATTTCGTTATATGCAGACGATGTGCTTTTATACCTCTCAGACCCAGTAGCCTCTGTCCCTAACCTACTAGACTTAATCAATTCATTTGGCAAACTATCTGGAAATTCAATAAATTGGGGAAAAAGTGACCTCATGTGTATCTCAGATAATTGAACAACAAGTGAGCTAGAGAGGATACCATTTAAAGTGGTGCATGATCACTTAACTTACCTGGGACTAAACATACCTAGAAACCCAAAGTTTATCTTCAAGCTTAACTACAGTGATCTGGTTGCAAAGTGTTGTATCTGATGAGTGGTGGCAATTATTGCTGTCAACAAAAGGAGTCTGCTGATACTGAACGTTGATCATAAGGTTTATTCAGACCACAAGCTTCAGCATGAGTAACAGACTCGCGAGGTCTGGAGAACGGCTCCTCAGATTGCCATGGCCGTTCTGACTTCTTCTTCGTTTAACCCCCCTATTTATAAACAACGAAGCTGACCTCTTCTGGCCAATCCCCAGTCTCCAAGACACTTCCGGTCTGCTGGATGTGGCGTTACACCCAAAACATTCCCTCTTGCTACTAACACAACCAACATTCCATTTCTTCATGAAAAACATTTAACAAAGGCATAATCTTCAGATACGATATTCCCCCCTTCGAGACGAAATAAACGTCTCGAAAACAAACAGAATAGGATTATGACTATTAACCATTTATCTTATTGAGTATCTTTAACATTAAACCAAACACATTCTCCTCTAGAGTGTAAATACCTTTCTATGAAATAACTGTTTATGAAGTGTGAATACATTACTATGACATATGAACAAATCTCTATGGAGTGTGAATACATTACTATGAAATATGAAGAAATCTCTATGGAGTGTAAGAGCGAAAAACTGTCCGGCAGCCATCTTTTCAGATATCCATCCATCAATCAAGACAGTAAAATTCTCTCACGGTCCCTCTGCCCCAGGCAACCACCGTCGGTACTCCAGATAACCTCATTAACCATGTAAATGCATTTGAAACTATGATGCAATTAAATACACATGTAAGCCCCTGCAAACAAAATCCTATCCATAAACATCCATTGTACGGCTGGTCAACCCATAGGACCGTACAATGAAACTCTCCCTTCCTAGCCTCTCTGTCCCTAAACATTCACGAAATAAACAAAAACATCTAAGATCCTCCCATGTATCCAATTACATCAAACATCATTCTACAAAAATTAATCCCTGAGGCTATTACACAATTATGTATTACACATGTCTATATTTCATTGCCGACACTGGAATGTAGTCCACTACACTTCATCTCCCCGTAGTCCCCTCTTCCAATGGACTTGTTGATGATGGAATCAGCCACACCCTCCTTGTTTCATCTCCTCCAGTCATATTGTCCCTTCATATTGTCTTTGTTTGAGTATTTCAATCTCCACATGTTCCCCCAAATGCCTCTGGAATGAAAAGAAAAGAAACGACCAAACAGTATCTTTTGCAAAACAACCACTTTCAAATTAAACCTCAATTTCACCTAAGAATTAAAAAAATTATATATAAATGATGTATGAATCACATAAACCTATTCCCCCCTTTGATTCATAAATCATATCAAAATCACCCCAATATTGAAAAAAAAATTGAAAAATAATCAACTCATAAAAAATAAATAAAAATGATATTTATCCATCAGTAGTCCATCCATCTTCCTCCAGATCAGGAACAGTCAACACCGACATCTGAGTGTTGTCTCCAGGCATCACTCTCCAACCTATCTCAATATCATAACTTTCTCAAAGGTAAGTAACAAATTCACAGTGATATCAAAGCTGAAACTAAAATCTGACCCATCACTGCTCCTACTGGCCTAATTGATCTTGCAACCAAATCCTCTCAGATCTCCCAAACCTTCAATGATAGGCTTGAAGCCTATGACATGTCGCCATGTCACCCTTTTAACCCTAGATTTAGCTGTGTCCGGTGCTATCCCTCTTATAATGATAAAACCTCATATGGAAGCTTCAACGTTGACATGTAACCAAATCCTGTCCATCCATAATGTAAGAATATATGTATATATGCTTTATCACCACCAAACCCCTAAATATCTCTAAAATTCCCCATAGTCACATTGTCCGGCACAAGCTAATCTTTGAACCATCAAAGTCCTGCTTTCCTACTACCTGATACATAAAAATGACATTATATTTGTCATCTCTAACCTTATGTTCATGCTTATCCAAAGTTATCATATAACATCACACTCTGATCTTCCCATAAACATACCCCTTACCTCATATGTTTTATTAGAACAAAAACAACTTTTAGCCCTCAATGTTTCACCTGAATACTTCAGGGTTCTGTTGTTACCTGATTTTCCTTTCCCCTTTAACAATTCCCAAATTAATTCACTTAACCCAATTCCACCTACCCCTAGGCTTAAACCACTGTTCTGACAACGACATTATTTTATCTGTCAATGACTGTTGCTGATACCACAGTTATGACAAAGCATAAAACTGAACCATACCTGATAGAGGCCGCGCGACCGTCTAACATGTTCGGTGCTGGAATCCTCAACAGACATGGACCCTCAAGATTCCTCACTGATCTTACAGAATGAGTTAATCTATCTCTAATTTCCACAACAGAAGAACGAGCGGTACTGATCAGATACCTCTCCCTGTCTGTCATCAAAATCAAAGATCTCATCCTGTCCTTTCATGATGAATCTATATTCTCTCTACTACTCTCTGTTCTCCTATTTTAACCCTATCCGTACTATCATTGACAGCACTCTCCATCCGTAACATAAACCCCTGAGTCCTTCTTGCTAACCCCCTTTAATTTCAGAACAGTTGTTGTCGATGCCATACCCCCTACATCGTATCATTAATCCCTTCCAAAGTTACCATTAAAGTAGTTGATTTAGTTGCTGTATCAACCCTAATTACTTCTAGTGCAAAAGTTCCCATTATCCTCGGTGTATTATCTACTGTTGGAGTGACTACTGTCCATTCAGTTCTACTCCTCCTGAACTCCCTCAATGACTGTGGAGACTACAACAGACCTCAACTCTTCCATTATAAGCGTTACTTTATGAATTACATAGCCCTTTAACCAATAATTCTTAACCGGAACAAATTCTAATGCTTGCACTAGATAAGTACACATATTCTCCCTGACCTTTCTCTGTAACATTACGCAACATAAGTGAACAGTCACTCCTAACCTCTTCCACTTCATATCGTTGTACAAACTATCCCTCCTGTGACTAGGTGCAACAGCTTCTACTCCTGGTCCTGATAACAATACTTATTCTCCATAATTATCTCTCCATATGGGAGGAACGTCCCCATCCTAACCCTAATAACTATTCTTTCCCCTAAAATTGGTGCTGTATTGGTTCCCTTATAATCAAATGCGATATTTTATGACTTTAATAACTATCAATGTTGAAAGAGTTAAATTGCTTCTCACTGTTGTTTTACTAGACTCACGTGTTGATGTCCTTAGTTACTCCTAATTTGCCCCCAGTTTTCCCCTAAGACTTTGAACTCTTTACTTGTACTTCCATCTATCACCACTAGTGTCACCTTTTCCCCAAATCTCAGTCCTATCTCTAAATCCCTGACTTTCAAACTTTTGATTACACAAAATACCCCTATAATTACCTTGATCTTCCTACTCTACAGTGTCATTCATTACTGTTCTCTCTCTCTCTTATTACTAACTTTAAAACTTAGCTTACTGTCTCAGAGTTCCTTCAACCCTAATCCTCCTAACTTATTTTAATCTAATCTTTTCTCTCATAACATTTAAAACCTTTTCCCCTGATTTTCACAAAATCCCTTACCACCAAATGTTTAGACTATGTGATTGGGAAAGTTCCCCACCTGCTTCTGACTCATTACACACAGACTTGGCAAAACGACTAAACACCTTTTAGCCTAGCCTGAAATCTCTTAGTGTAAGAATGTAACCCAGAATAAACAGTCACCCCTTTTAACTTTTCCAGACAGATTGTCTAATAGACAGTTGTCTAGTGTACATCTTATTGTACAATTCAATTCTCTTCCCAACACTGCAATAACAGTATCTTCTAATATTAGTACCTTAAGAGTAATTAACCGTTTTACTACCTCAAATCCCTATCCTAATTAGTTATCAATTAGTGAGAGGTTTAACCTCTTTAGGCTGAACACAGATAAGTTTTTACACTATTCACCATTATTTCTCATAGTCCTCTGGTCGGTTGTTTTTACTTCAATTGTTGGCTATTTTCTCTTCTTCTCTAATCGATGCTCTCAGCTGGCACCCCCCTTCGTCTCTTCTAGACAATAACAGGTGATCTGCACTTGCTCTTTCATCTTCCTCTGTTGTTTTCTCCTGGCGCATTTCCATCCCAGGTAAAGTCTGAGAGTTGCTGGAAGTGTAGCCGAAATCTTCCTCCTCCTAAGTCTTCTCATCCTCTTCCTCTCATTCTGTGTCTGTCCAGAAACTGATTGTGGATATGGAACATCTGGTACCCCCCTTGGCTGGTACAATTGCATTTGATATTGTTCAGTTGAAGCTGTAACCGTGATTGTTGATTTGGTTCATTCTGATTCTTCATAACCAAAACTTATTTTCTCCTTCTCCAACTCTTGGGATTATTTTCTCAGCAGGTTTTCTTGATCCTGTTCCTTCTCGTCGTTGACATATCAGTATTCTTCAACCTTAGTTCTAAGTTCTGTCCTCGAAATATCATCTTCTATCATCTTCTTACTTTTCTTCTGTGCCAGTCCTTGTAGGACAAACTCCTCTTGAAAATAAAACACCTTTAATCTCCAAATCTTCATCGCTTTCTTCATCAGAACTCGAATCTCTTGTCTCCTTCGTTTCTCTCTTGCCAACTTCCTTCTGATCACAGAGTCATATCCACCCATGCATAACCTCTTCATCATCACTCATCTTCATCATCACTCATCTTCTTTAACTTCCCAGACATCTCGGTTTTCCTTCCTTCTGGAGTTTTGGATTCATCTTTATCGTCGTTTCTGCTTGTATTCGTCTTCATCTCTGATGCCATAATCACCCTCCTGGATGATCACTGAAAGCTTCCTTGTCATAAGGTGGGTGTCTTTCTGCTGAGTCCGTATGTGAGAAAGGTGTACTAACATCTGCCATTAGTTGTTCTAAATTAGCTTATTTTAGACTGTATAGCCTAAGGCTTCCCCCCCCTCTAATTTATTAATATAAACCTAACAAATCCATTAACAATCCTGAATAATTAAACCCAATTTTTATTCCTATGTCACCAATATCAATTAGTGTTGGCTATCTTACCACAACCCATCAAATGCAAGTAAATGAAGTTAGTCAACTTCAAAGCAATCCCCCAAAAACAAAGCCTCTAACCCCTTGCTCTATAATTACCATAAACCCTTGGTCTATCAGCACCTAATTATCTTAAATTTACCGAACAATGTCAGTCCTGGATTCCCAACACATCTGTAATTAACCCAAGTGTTGCCCATAGCCTCCAAAATGCAACTTTTAATGAAATAGCATTTGCCAAGCCTATGTAAAATCGTCACAACATCACATATTTTGTAACAGTCTCAAAACCTTATTTTTTGACTTGATCCTCTGCCGCGTCACGTGATCACTCCCTGTATCTCCTCGCTCCCCCTCTCTCCTGTCTCTCATGACACGGGACAAAGACACAGAAACAGCTTTTAATAGTTAATGCCATCACTGAGTATTTCCAACCATTCAATATTCATCCGTTCTACATTATTCACTCTAAGACTAAACTCAGAACTAAATAGATCGCTCAAAAACATTATTTTATTTTAATCCGTTATTTAATTATTTAATTCAATTTATTATAATCCGCTACCATATATCTAATTTATAAATTCAATAGGTTACAAAACAAGTTTCATCTTTAACCAATCGCAGTTTAAACTAGAATCATCGTGTTAAAATTTTCCTCTGTCTGTCTATTTTCTCCATCTCCCTGCAGCCCCCAGATGGGACCTATGACCTCAACCAACCATTTTGTTTTGTAGGCTCAGCGCGACCTCATGTCGTAGTTTTAGCCCCGTAAAATCAACACGTGTCCTAATCTCGTGTCATAAACTCCCCCTTTCTGTAGTGTAGTGTCGCAAAATTAAACGCATGCGCACAGCCATTCAAAAATACCTTTTCACCATGGAAGAAAGATTCTCTACTCTCTCTCCCCAAACAGACAGAATACCAGTCCAGCTGTAATTCCCATTTCCCCCCTATAGTCAAACAACATTTAACAGCGCTCACAAAACATATAACCTGACTTAAACACAGAGACAAATTTAAGAGACTTTAATCCATCGCAATGGAATCTCTAAGGATACGTTAGCATGTAGCACACAACACAATTAGCATTAGCATTTAGCCTTAGCCACTAGCTAACTGCGGCCTACCACACAGAAACATACCCTGCACTGCCCTATCAATTTTAACATATTTATCCTACCGTTTTTGCTACCGGGACTAATGACCATTACAGCGAGAAATCAGACCCAATCAAACATCCCGTCGGACGAAAGTCAAATCATAATCACAATCAGATAAACCTCATGAATCCGAGCTCTCTTAAAAAAAGAAACCCACCGTCCACCCATTCTATCGTGTAAACGGATTACCGGCCCAACATCTAAAATGGCCCCCCCTGGAGGTCTTAAATGGTACAGTGCCCTAAAGAATGCGCATATCTAAATTAACCATTGCCACCCGTTACCAATGGACTATACTTTCCAACCATTGTCAACCGTTACCAATGGACTATAACTTTCTAATCATTGTCACCCGTTACCAATGAAATCTATCTTAATGCTCTAAATTATCATTGTCTATCGTTACCAATGAAATATAAACTTCTACCGTTCCTTTTGCTCTAAATTTGTCATTGCCACCCGTTACCAATGAAATCTAAACATATCATTGCCCATAGTTACCAATGAAATATAACCTTATCACTCTAAATTATCATTGTCTATCGTTACCAATGAAATAACATTTTAGCAGACTCCAGTCGACCAGCAACAACGCCACCGAGGCCAGGTCATAATGGAACATCTCTCCAGTGTACACAAGTCATATCCAATCTAACAAACTCCGAAGCGGTAAGAACACTCACCCTTTTTTCCGGCCATGCCTCAGAGAGAGTTAGCCCGGCGATTGACTGAAACAAGGAAGAGACGCAAACCCAGCCCCACGTTGGGCGCCATTATGTCGTATCTGATGAGTGGTGGCAATTATTGCTGTCAACAAAAGGAGTCTGCTCATACTGAACGTTGATCATAAGGTTTATTCAGACCACAAGCTTCAGCATGAGTAACAGACTCGCGAGGTCTGGAGAACGGCTCCTCAGATTGCTATGGCCGTTCTGACTTCTTCCTCGCCTAACCCCCCTATTTATAAACAACGAAGCTGACCTCTTCTGGCCAATCCCCAGTCTCCAAGACACTTCCGGTCTGCTGGATGTGGCGTTACACCCAAAACATTCCCTCTTGCTACTAACACAACCAACATTCCATTTCTTCATGAAAAACATTTAACAAAGGCATAATCTTCAGATACGATAAAAGCTAAAACAAATCATAGAGAGCTGGGGAATATTGCCTCTTTCTATGATGGGGCGCATTAATGCCATAAAAATGGTTTCTCTTCCCAGGTTCCCTTTGTAACCAACTTCACATATCCCCCCAGAAGAAAGGCACACGGACACCCACACTTCAGGTTGACTCTGGTTTTATCTGCAGTAAAAGATATCAAACAGTGATGACAGGCATTGACAGGACGGTCACATCCACACGTTCACTGCTCTCAGAATATCTCTCTCAGACTGAATCCACAAAGTGATCGTATAGTATACATGCGTTGTGTTTAGAAAATAACAAAAAATATAGAAAAGCATACCTGCAGTAAAAGATATCAAACAGTGATGACAGGCATTGACAGGACGGTCACAGCCTCAGGTTCACTGGTTAGGTAGGACACAATATATATTTTAGATAGGAGCAACAGTAGTGAAACATACCCTCAATGTGAAGTAATATTAATCCATAAATACAGAGCACAAGTACAACCCTTTTATATAAACCTTTTAAGGTAGTAAGAAAATAAACATTCACTTAGTTTCAATAAGTCACCTGCTGGCAATAGCTAGCGTGACGTTGTAGTGCAGTGACCAACAGTGCTAGTTAGCTCATCATTAACATGGCTAGCTAAGCCAGCAAAAACTTGGTTCACTTGCTGAAATAGGTCTTCAATACATTAACGGCAAAATAAATATATACATAGCCACATTTGCTATTGACTTTAGGATATATGAACCCGTTTTCCAACAACACTTATGTTATACAGCTTTAAACCGTTTTTTATATACAGAGGAACACGAACCTGCTCTCAGAATATCTCTCTCAGCCTGAGGAGCGGGCAGACCAACTTCCCAAATAGGGGAGAGGCACTCCAAACCCACTAGTTGTTCTTTCAAAAGAAAATAGTACAAAAAATGCTAAGTCCGAAGACCTCTCGTATTACCAACCTTACTACAATGGCAGCAAATATTTTTATGAATTCAGTAACACAAAATGAAAGGAAACTTTATATATATCATCCCTTTTCCTGAAGTGAATGGTTTCACCCACTACTCTACCACGAACTGCACCGTTCTTTGATGTCTACATTGCGCCCAGGTTGATGGAAACTTTACATTTTCACTTTGTTACACTTGATCTTTGCCAGAATCTTCCTATTTGTCTTACCTCATCATTTTTTAAGACTTTGGACTCGGCAATCTTGTCATTTGTCTGGGGTTACAAAAACCATCGTATTGGTAAAGCCGTCTTGCAAAAGCCCAAGGAAAGTGGCGTCTTAGGCCTCCCCATCTTTAAGTATTATTACTGGGCAGCAAATGCCAGGGCATTAACGTCCTGCCAACTGGGTTTCCCTGATCAGTTGGACACTGTTGTCCCCCTGTGGCATTAACGTCCTGCCAACTGGGTTTCCCTGATCAGTTGGACACTGTTGTCCCCCTGTGGCATTAACGTCCTGCCAACTGGATTTCCCTGATCAGTTGGACACTGTTGTCCCCCTGTGGCATTAACGTCCTGCCAACTGGGTTTCCCTGATCAGTTGGACACTGTTGTCCCCCTGTGGCATTAACGTCCTGCCAACTGGGTTTCCCTGATCAGTTGGACACTGTTGCCCCCCTGTGGCATTAACGTCCTGCCAACTGGGTTTCCCTGATCAGTTGGACACTGTTGTCCCCCTGTGGCATTAACGTCCTGCCAACTGGGTTTCCCTGATCAGTTGGACACTGTTGCCCCCCTGTGGCATTACAGTTTTTCTCAATTGCTAAAACACTAAAACCCATTGGCTGAACAAAGTTCTCAGTTGCCTGGACTCATTTAGCTAATTATGCAGTCTGTTGTCAATACCTTAAACCATTTCACATGGTAAAACACAATTTGCAGATCTCACTTAGACTTTTCAGCAAAACTCTAAACACATTCTCATTCTCCAAACACATTCTGCACTCTAATGCACATGTCATCCATACTGGTAAACACAAGAGGCAACAATCAAATACAAATAGAGAACACATGTCATTGATTGAACACAAACAAAGAGTAGAGAGTGTTCCAGAGTAGAGAGTGTTCCTGAGTAGAGAGTGTTCCAGAGTAGAGAGTGTTCCAGAGTAGAGAGTGTTCCAGAGTAGAGAGTGTTCCATAGTAGAGAGTGTTCCAAGGTGGATAGTGTTCCAGAGTAGAGAATGTTCCAGAGTAGAGAGTGTTCCAGGGTAGAGAGTGTTCAAGAGTAGAGAGTGTTCTAGAGTAGAGAGTGTTCCAGAGTAGAGAGTGTTCCAGAGTAGAGAGTGTTCCAGAGTAGAGAATGTTCCAGAGTAGAGAGTGTTCCAGAGTAGAGAGTGTTCCAGAGTAGAGAGTGTTCCAGGGTAGAGAGTGTTCCAGAGTAGACAGTGTTCCATGGTAGAGAGTGTTCCAGAGTAGAGAGTGTTCCAGAGTAGAGAGTGTTCCAGAGTAGAGAGTGTTCCAGAGTAGAGAGTGTTCCATGGTAGAGAGTGTTCCAGAGTAGAGAGTGTTCCAGAGTAGAGAGTGTTCCAGAGTAGAGAGTGTTCCAGAGTAGAGAGTGTTCTTGAGTAGAGAGTGTTCCAGAGTAGAGAGTGTTCCAGAGTAGAGAGTGTTCCAGAGTAGATAGTGTTCCAGAGTAGAGAGTTTTCCAGAGTAGAGAGTGTTCCAGGGTAGAGAGTGTTCCAGAGTAGAGAGTGTTCCAGGGTAGAGCGTGTTCCAGAGTAGAGAGTGTTCCAGGGTAGAGAGTGTTCCAGAGTAGAGAGTGTTCCAGAGTAGAGAGTGTTCCAGATTAGAGTGTTCCAGAGTAGAGAGTGTTCCAGAGTAGAGAGTGTTCCAGAGTAGACAGTGTTCCAGAGTAGAGAGTGTTCCAGAGTAGAGAGTGTTCCAGGGTAGAGAGTGTTCCATGGTAGATAGTGTTCCAGAGTAGAGAGTGTTCCAGAGTAGAGAGTGTTCCAGAGTAGAGAGTGTTCCAGGGTAGAGAGTGTTCCAGAATAGAGAGTGTCCCAGAGTAGAGAGTGTTCCACAGTAGAGAGTGCTCCAGAGTATACAGTGTTCCAGAGTAGAGAGTGTTCCAGAGTGAGAGAGTGTTCCAGAGTAGAGAGTGTTCCAGGGTAGAGAGTGTTCCAGAGTAGAGAGTGTTCTAGAGTAGAGAGTGTTCCAGAGTAGAGAGTGTTCCAGAGTAGAGAGTGTTCCAGAGTAGAGAATGTTCCAGAGTAGAGAGTGTTCCAGAGTAGAGAGTGTTCCAGAGTAGAGAGTGTTCCAGGGTAGAGAGTGTTCCAGAGTAGAGAATGTTCCAGAGTAGAGAGTGTTCCAGGGTAGAGAGTGTTCAAGAGTAGAGAGTGTTCTAGAGTAGAGAGTGTTCCAGAGTAGAGAGTGTTCCAGGGTAGAGAGTGTTCCATGGTAGAGAGTGTTCCAGAGTAGAGAGTGTTCCAGATTAGAGAGTGTTCCAGAGTAGAGAGTGTTCCAGAGTAGAGAGTGTTCCAGAGTAGACAGTGTTCCAGAGTAGAGAGTGTTCCAGAGTAGAGAGTGTTCCAGGGTAGAGAGTGTTCCACAGTAGAGAGTGTTCCAGAGTAGAGAATGTTCCAGAGTAGAGAGTGTTCCAGAGTAGAGAGTGTTCCAGAGTAGAGAGTGTTCCAGGGTAGAGAGTGTTCCAGAGTAGAGAGTGTTCTAGAGTAGAGAGTGTTCCAGAGTAGAGAGTGTTCCAGAGTAGAGAGTGTTCCAGAGTAGAGAGTGTTCCAGAGTAGAGAGTGTTCCAGAGTAGAGAGTGTTCCAGGGTAGAGAGTGTTCCAGAGTAGAGAGTGTTCCAGAGTAGACAGTGTTCCAGAGTAGAGAGTGTTCCAGAGTAGAGAGTGTTCCAGAGTAGAGAATGTTCCAGAGTAGAGAGTGTTCCAGAGTAGAGAGTGTTCCAGAGTAGAGAGTGTTCCAGGGTAGAGAGTGTTCCAGAGTAGAGAGTGTTCCAGAGTAGACAGTGTTCCAGAGTAGAGAGTGTTCCAGAGTAGAGAGTGTTCCAGAGTAGAGAATGTTCCAGAGTAGAGAGTGTTCCAGAGTAGAGAGTGTTCCAGAGTAGAGAGTGTTCCAGGGTAGAGAGTGTTCCAGAGTAGAGAATGTTCCAGAGTAGAGAGTGTTCCAGGGTAGAGAGTGTTCAAGAGTAGAGAGTGTTCTAGAGTAGAGAGTGTTCTAGAGTAGAGAGTGTTCCAGAGTAGAGAGTGTTCCAGAGTAGAGAGTGTTCCATGGTAGATAGTGTTCCAGAGTAGAGAGTGTTCCAGAGTAGAGAGTGTTCCAGAGTAGAGAGTGTTCCAGAATAGAGAGTTTTCCAGAATAGAGAGTGTCCCAGAGTAGAGAGTGTTCCACAGTAGAGAGTGCTCCAGAGTAGACAGTGTTCCAGAGTAGAGAGTGTTCCAGAGTGAGAGAGTGTTCCAGAGTAGAGAGTGTTCCAGGGTAGAGAGTGTTCCAGAGTAGAGAGTGTTCTAGAATAGAGAGTGTTCCAGAGTAGAGAGTGTTCCAGAGTAGAGAGTGTTCCAGAGTAGAGAATGTTCCAGAGTAGAGAGTGTTCCAGAGTAGAGAGTGTTCCAGAGTAGAGAGTGTTCCAGGGTAGAGAGTGTTCCAGAGTAGACAGTGTTCCATGGTAGAGAGTGTTCCAGAGTAGAGAGTGTTACAGAGTAGAGAGTGTTCCAGAGTAGAGAGTGTTCCAGAGTAGAGAGTGTTCCAGAGTAGAGAGTGTTCCAGAGTAGATAGTGTTCCAGAGTAGAGAGTGTTCCAGAGTAGAGAGTGTTCCAGAGTAAAGAGTGTTCCAGAGTAGAGAGTGTTCCAGAGTAGAGAGTGTTCCAGAGAAGAGAGTGTTCCAGAGTAGACAGTGTTCCAGAGTAGAGAGTGTTCCAGAGTAGAGTGTGTTCCAGGGTAGAGAGTGTTCCATGGTAGATAGTGTTCCAGAGTAGAGAGTGTTCCAGAGTAGAGAGTGTTCCAGAGTAGAGAGTGATCCACAGTAGAGAGTGTTCCACAGTAGATAGTGCTCTAGAGTAGAGAGTGTTCCAGAGTGAGAGAGTGTTCCAGAGTAGAGAGTGTTCCAGAGTAGAGAGTGTTCCAGAGTAGAGAGTGTTCCAGAGTAGAGAGTGTTCCAGAGTAGAGAGTGTTCCAGGGTAGACAGTGTTCCAGAGTAGAGAGTGTTCCAGGGTAGAGAGTGTTCCAGAGTAGAGAGTGTTCCAGAGTAGAGAGTGTTCCAGAGTAGAGAGTATTCCAGAATAGAGAGTGTTCCAGAGTAGAGAGTGTTCCACAGTAGAGAGTGCTCCAGAGTAGACAGTGTTCCAGAGTAGAGAGTGTTCCAGAGTGAGAGAGTGTTCCAGAGTAGAGAGTGTTCCAGAGTAGAGAGTGTTCCAGAGTAGAGAGTGTTCCAAAGTAGAGAGTGTTCCAGAGTAGAGAGTGTTCCAAAGTAGAGAGTGTTCCAGAGTAGAGAGTGTTCCAAAGTAGAGAGTGTTCCAGAGTAGAGAGTGTTCCAGAGTAGAGAGTGTTCCAGAGTAGAGAGTGTTCCAGGGTAGACAGTGTTCCAGAGTAGAGAGTGTTCCAGGGTAGAGAGTGTTCCAGAGTAGAGAGTGTTCCAGAGTAGAGAGTGTTCCAGAGTAGAGAGTGTTCCAAAGTAGAGAGTGTTCCAGAGTACAGAGTGTTCCAGAGTAGAGAGTGTTCCAGAGTAGAGATGGTTCCAGAGTAGAGAGTGTTCCAAAGTAGAGAGTGTTCCAGAGTAGAGAGTGTTCCAGAGTAGAGAGACCCACAGTAGCTACTGTAATTGAGTACTGACAGTGTCTGCTGTGGCAGGTGGGAAGGTGCAAGTTACCTGAGAAATATCTAATCTCTCAATGTTCTAATCTCTCAATGTTAATCTCAAAGTGCATAAAATTCATGCATTTAGCTGTTGAAATGCTCCGGACCCCCATACTGTCTTTGGGCTAAGCCCCCAATGTCTTTAAATCCTAGAAAAGCCCCTGGACATGCCTCATTCCAGTCACAGCTACAACCACCACCACCGACTACCACTACTGTTACCTCTGGGAGAGAGGAACTTCTACCCCTGGGGAGAGAGGAGCTGCTACCCCTGGGGAGAGAGGAGTTGCTACCCCTGGGGAGAGAGGAGTTGCTACCCCTGGGGAGAGAGGAGCTGTTACCCCTGGGGAGAGAGGAGTTGCTACCCCTGGGGAGAGAGGAGTTGCTACCCCTGGGGAGAGAGGAGCTGTTACCCCTGGGGAGAGAGGAGCTGCTACCCCTGGGGAGAGAGGAGCTGTTAGCCCTGGGGAGAGAGGAGTTGTTATCCCTGGGGAGAGAGGAGCTGTTACCCCTGGGGAGAGAGGAGTTGCTACCCCAGGGGAGAGAGGAGTTGCTACCCCTGGGGAGAGAGAGGAGCTGCTACCCCTGGGGAGAGAGGAGCTGTTACCCCTGGGGAGAGAGGAGTTGCTACCCCTGGGGAGAGAGGAGTTGCTACCCCTGGGGAGAGAGGAGCTGTTACCCCTGGGGAGAGAGGAGCTGCTACCCCTGGGGAGAGAGGAGCTGTTACCCCTGGGGAGAGAGGAGTTGCTACCCCTGGGGAGAGAGGAGTTGCTACCCCTGGGGAAAGAGGAGTTGCTACCCCTGGGGAGAGAGGAGTTGCTACCCCTGGGGAGAGAGGAGTTGCTACCCCTGGGGAGAGAGGAGTTGCTACCCCTGGGGAGAGAGGAGCTGTTACCCCTGGGGAGAGAGGAGCTGCTACCCCTGGGGAGAGAGGAGCTGTTACCCCTGGGGAGAGAGGAGCTGCTACCCCTGGGGAGAGAGGAGCTGTTACCCCTGGGGAGAGAGAAGCTGCTACCCCTGGGGAGAGAGGAGCTTTTACCCCTGGGGAGAGAGGAGCTGCTACCCCTGGGGAGAGAGGAGCTGCTACCCCTGGGGAGAGAGGAGCTGTTACCCCTGGGGAGAGAGGAGTTATAATAATAATATGTGTATTAATATAGTTGATGATATTGTTATGTGTATTAATATAGTTGATGATATTGTTATGTGTATTAATATAGTTGATGATATTGTTATGTGTATTAATATAGTTGATGATATTGTTATGTGTATTCATATAGTTGATGATATTGTTATGTGTATTCATATAGTTGATGATATTGTTACGTGTATTCATATAGTTAATGATATTGTTATAGTGTTATAATAGGCCTACTCTCCTTAACATGTTTTCAATATAAATTAGATGTGGAATGTGAATTCGTTCTGTTTCCATCTGTGTGCCCCAGGGTGATCACTCCTACAGTATCTAGAATCTAAAAGGGTTCTTTGGCTGTCCCCATAGGAGAACCCTTTGTAGAACCCTTTTTGGTACTAGGTAGAACCCTTTTGGGTTCCATGAAGAATCCTTTCCACAGAGGGTTCTACATGGAAGCCAGAAGGGTTTTACCTGGAACCCAAAAGCATTCTCCTGTGGGGACAGTCAGAGGACCCTTTTGGAACTCTTTTTTCTAAGAGTGTACTGTATCATAGGTCTATAGACTTGTCTTCTCAAAACAGGCTTAAAACACAACAAGCAACAACATTTTCTCTTTCTAATCTACTGTTAACTCTTTTCACTCAGGAAGGTATGCTGTGTGAAAGAGATACAAATAAATATTGTGGAAAGGCTGTGTGTTCATTTGTGCCCACCGTAGCAAAACGTTTGGCAACAGAAACCGTTAGGGTTGTTGTACAGCTTATGTACTGTTTATGCAACATTTTAAAACTGTTGTCTGTGGTGTAAACTAATGTGCCCAGGTAGTAGCCTACAACTCGGCTGTTGATGCCTGCCTCATGCTGAAACCTGAACGTAGCCTGAGGGGTGTACTATGATGCAAGCTAGATATACTGTTTTTTCAAAGCTTATCTACATTTCAGTTAGCTTCACATTCCAGATCAGACTTCACCCATAAGAATACACAGAGTGCTAGTCATCAGGAAGGTGCTCTTTCAGCAGAACTGAAAATATCTCAATGACTTGACATGTTCTGGTTGTGAATTCTGGCTACAAGGTGAGAATCTTTCCAGGGATTATTATAAAGTGGTAGAGAAATGTAATGTCTGGTGTAATTTTAGTACTGAATGGAAGTAAAACACTCAGACCTAACAGTCGACTTCTACTGAGACAGGTACGTGTCAGTTTAATCATACAAAATGGAGCTAACTGAATGTGGGAAAGTCAAATTCAATATATTCATATATTATAGTTCTACATTTAACATTTCATATGATAACTGTAATTGTATCATAGTTCTACTATATTGTAGCGAACCTCGCTAAATGAGCCACGTCACAATTCCAACCAATTAACCCAATTGGCGCCAACGACACGATGCGTAGGTTGTTTGCCTTTTTACAAGTGCAACCTGGGTTCGCTTCCCTGCCCCACTGTTTGCTACATTGGTGTCAGAAGTAGTATGGTGTCTGTGAGGCCATCAGAATTTATGGTCCGGATGTATGAGGGGTCTGAGTAGTCGAAGCACGGGACTTTTGTAGGGGACAGTGTGAGTCAGGTTACAATTCCCATTTCTGCGATGTGTAGGGTGTTTGCCTTTTTTCGCCAGTGACCTGGGTTTACCGCCCTGCCGGCTGTTGATATCATAATCTTCCTGACATCGTTTGGACACACCTACTCATTCCAGGGTTTTTCTTTATTTTTACTAATTTTGACATTGTAGAATAATAGTGAAGACATTAAAATATATAAAATAACACATATCGAATCATGTAGTAACCAAAAAAGTGTTAAACAAAAATATATTTTATATTTGAGATTCTTCAAATAGCCACCCTTTGCCTTGATGACAGCTTTGCACACTCTTGGCATTCTCTCAACCAGCTTCATGAGGTAGTCACCTGGAATGCATTTCAATTAACAGGTGTGCCTTCTTAAAAGTTAATTTGTGGAATTTCTTTCCTTCTTAATGCGTTTGAGCCAATCAGTTGTGTTGTGACAAGGTAGGGGTGTATACAGAAGATAACCGTATTTGGTAAAAGACCAAGTCCATATTATAGCAAGAACAGCTCAAAAAAGCAAAAAGAGATGACAGTCCATCATTATTTTAAGTCATGAAGGTCAGTCAATACGGAACATTTCAAGAACTTTGAGAGTTTCTTCAAGTGCAGTCGCAAAAACCATCAAGCGCTATGATGAAACTGGCTCTCATGAGGACCGCCAAGGAATGGAAGACCCAGAGTTACCTCTGCTGTAGAGGATACGTTCATTAGAGTTACCAGCCTCAGAAATTGCAGCCCAAATAAATGCTTCACAGAGTTCAAGTAACAGACACATCTCAACATCAACTGTTCAGAGAAGACTGTGTGAATCAGGCCTTCATGGTCGAATTGCTGCAAAGAAACCACTACTAAAGGACACCAATAATAAGAAGAGACTTGCTTGGGCCAAGAAACACGAGCAATGGACTTTAGAACGGTGCAAATTTGTCCTTTGGTCTGGAGTCCAAATTTGAGATTTATGGTTCCAACCGCTGTGTCTTTGTGAGATGCGGTGTGGGTCTCCGCATGTGTATTTCCCACAGTAAAGCATGGAGGAGGAGGTGTGATGGTGTGGGGGTGCTTTGCTGGTGACACTGTCTGTGATTTATTTAGAATTCAAGGCACACTTAACCAGCATGGCTTCCACTGCATTCTGCAGCGATACGCCATCCCATCTGGTTTGGGCTAAGTGGGACTATCATTGGTTTTTCAGCAGGACAATTACCCAACACACCTCCACGCTGTGTAAGGGCTATTTTACCAAGAAGGAGAGTGATGGAGTGCTGCATCAGATGACCTGGCCTCAACAATTCCCTGACCTCAACCGATTTGAGATGGTTTGGGATGAGTCGGACCGCAGAGTGAAGGAAAAACAGCCAACAAGTGCTCAGCATATGCGGGAAGTCCTTCAAGACTGTTGGAAAAGCATTCCAGGTGAAGCTGGTTGAGAGAATGCCAAGAGTGTGCAAAGCTGTCATCAAGGCAAAGTGTGGCTATTTAAAGAAACTCAAATATAACATATATTTTGATTTGTTTAACACTTTTTTAGTTTCTACATGATTCCATATGTGTTATTTCATAGTTTTGATGTCTTCACTATTAATCTACAATGTAGAAAATAATAAAAATAAAGAAACAATGGTTTTGGGAAACAGCTTGGAGATTTAACAATACTCCTACAAAGGTTCTAACGATTAACTTAGCCTTCAGGTGCTTTAGGGAAACCGGGCCCAGGTGGTCTCTTTAGGAAATGTTTTGAAAATATTTGGCCTAGGCTACATGCCCTGTTATTTGGACTTAAAACCGATTTGTAGGTGATCAATCCTGCTACTGATAACCTATGTGAACTGATATGAACCGGTTTAGGCTGGTCATCTAGGATATGTAGGCCATATCAGAAGTACAGTACCAGTCAAAAGTTTGGACACACCTACTCATTCCAGGGTTTTTCTTTATTTTTAATGTTTTCTACATTGTAGAATAATAGTGAAGACATTAAAACTATGAAATAACACATACACATATTGCTCATGCCTAGGCTACATGCTCTGTCCTGCTACTGGTAGGCCTGTAACGTTATGGGAACTGATCTGAACAGGTTTAGGCTGGTCATCTAGGATATGTAGGCTATAGCTGAGGTATAGACCTCCATCTGCATATCACTAACAAACCTCTGTTATATATTATAACCTAGCCTACTTTACATAATATAAATCTCCTACTTGTTGCAAAAATACTTTCTGAATGTATCAATGATTTCCCCTCAGATCAATCATGCCCGTTTTAGCCCTTCTGTCTACATTCTCAGATACGTTTAGAAAAGAACAGATTGAAAGAAATAGTCTACTTTTAATAAATACACATTAGCCTGAGAGAGTGGAAGGGGTGAGAGGAATGTGGCCTTGTGTTGCTGCACTGTCTATAACTACCTTAACAAACAGTAACAGGGAGATGAGGTGAAATATATCAGTCACGACTAGATGTTGTTACAGGCTTTGGTATTTCCATTTATATTTTGAGGTTGGACGTTAGCACGTTGGCCGCACCTCTTGGCGCCACCTCAATAGACAGTATGCTTATGCCTGTGCTGGCTTGTCATCTCTTTAGTCAGAAGGGTTCCATCTGTTATGTGATATTGAAGAGCAGCTGGTCCAGTGTTCTGGTTGGCCTTAGAGATGTTAGAAGACTGGCACCTCTTTGTAGCTCTGCTTCTTTAAGTTGATGAACAAAGTCTTTCTGTCTTGTATCTCCCAGGGTTTGGTTTGGTCTGGTTTGGTTTGTTCTGGTTTGGTTTGGTTTGGTCTGGTTTGGTCTGGTTTGGTCTGGTTTGGTGTGGTCTGGTTTGGTCTGGTTTGGTCTGGTTTGGTTTGGTTTGGTTTGGTCTGGTTTGGTTTGGTCTGGTTTGGTCTGGTTTGGTCTGGTTTGGTCTGGTTTGTTGTGGTCTGGTTAGGCCTGGTTTGGTCTGGTTTGGTCTGGTTTGGTCTGTTTGGTTTGGTTTGGTCTGGTTTGGTCTGGTCTGGTATGGTTTGGTTTGGTTTGTTCTGGTTTGGTCTGGTTTGGTATGGTTTGGTTTGGTCTGGTTTGGTCTGGTGTTGTTTGGTTTGGTTTGGTTTGGTCTGGTTTGGTGTGGTCTGGTGTGGTCTGGTTTGGTTTGGTCTGGTTTGGTCTGGTTTGGTCTGGTTTGGTTTGGTCTGGTTTGGTCTGGTTTGGTCTGGTTTGGTTTGGTTTGCTCCACTTGTTTTTTTACTCCATATTGTAAGTTGGAGGGTTTTTATTTCAGATGTCCTCGTCTGGAGCCACTTCAATGGGCACTCATGGTGGGTGTCCTGTAGGTACCACTTTCTTGTTGCTAGTCAACATTCAGTGGACACTAGGGATTGGACGATTAATACCGGAGCTACGATGCGCCGTTGCAGTTTTCAAAGCACTACTGATTCGACACAACGTATCAATGCTTGTATCAAAGTAACAATACTACGTGATGATGACTGTCGAAGCTTCGGATATCACACTACCATCTGACAGGTGTCAGAAGAGCACTGACCTCTGCTGGAAGCTTTGTGTTTTTATCTATACAGAACACAAATATAAACGCAACATGTAAAGTGTTGGTCCCATGTTTCATGAGCTGAAATAAAAGATTCCAGAAATGTTCCATTCGCACAAAAAGCTTATTTCTCTCAAATTTTGTGCACACATTTGTTAACATCCCTGTTAGTGAGCATTTCTCAGTTGCCAAGATAATCCATCCACCTGACAGGGGTGGAATATCAAGAAGCTGATTAAACAGCATGATAATTGCACAGGTACACCTTGTGCTGGGGACAATAAAAGGCCACTCGAAAATGTGCAGTTTTCTCACACAACACAATGCCACAGATGTCTCAGGTTTTGAGGGAGCGTGCCATTGGCATGCTGACTGCAGGAATGTCCACCAGAGCTGTTGCCAGAGAATTGAATGTTCATTTCTTTACCATAAGCTGCCTCCAACATCGTTTTAGAGAATTTGGCAGTACGTCCAACCGGCCTCACAAAATGCGAGAGATCTCACTGATTTCTCCCTGGTGCCAGTGCTTTTTTTTTGTTGATGCAAAGTCTCTTTCAAACACTGACCTCTACTGGACACCTTATTTACACATTTAGTTTGATGTCTTCCAGTTTGTAGCCCCTGAATGGGAGCTCTGCAAGTAGGGACGGGGATTGGGATTTCCCATTGTTGTTTAAATAATTTGTTTTATTTAGTGTAACCTATGATAATCTTCTGTATTTAGTATCCTAAATAATACCACAGATGCATAGTTTTTGAAAACATAACTAACTAAATGTTATTTATTAGTACTCAAATCTATCAATGGCATTTTCGGCACAATTTGTTGAAAGCCCCAAAGGGTTCAGAAAGCCTCTGTTTCCCACCACTAGTGGACACCCCCATGAGTGTCTTTCAGAATCCCTCCTAAAACCACCTGTTTCGTTTTGGTTGTTGTTAGTGACTCTTTGTTAGTTCCTTCTTCTGTTTGAGAGACAATGTTTTATTTCTTGTTGAGGAACGTAACAATGTTCATGTGATTAAAATAAATCACCCGACTGTTTGGATGTGTCTGTTAGTAAATGTTTAATTTCTAAGAGATCATGAGTAAAAGAGAACAATGGACATTCTAGAATGAGTTGTCACTGTGTTCACCATAACCAACATGCTGCATCTCTGTTTAGGGGTCAGTGGTCTAAAATGAGTCTCTCTGGAGAGAGAGAGGAGGGGGGCCCTGCCTCTAGAATGAGTCTCTCTGGGGAGAGAGAGGAGGGGGGCCCTGCCTCTAAAATGAGTCTCTCTGGGGAGAGAGAGGAGGGGGTCCCTGCCTCTAAAATGCGTCTCTCTGGGGAACATGACACCAAAGCTAAGAGGTGAGATGACAATTTCATGAAGAATTTATTAATTTTATTTACAAAATAAATAGCTATCTTAAGATGAATGCACTTACTGTAAATCACTCTGGATTAGAGTATCTGCTAAATCAGGAGTTCTCAATCCGGGGTCAGTGGAGGTACTGCAGGGGTTCTACAGCACCCTGACTGGACTCGTTGCAATGGAAGACATTTGATAGAATTTTCACGACACGAACACTTTGCCTACTCTTCATTATTGCCTAATATAATGGAATGCATATTTCTTTAACCAATTCTGATAGTTGTTACAAGCAGAATTTTGACAATATTACCGTTATATCAACACACTCTTCACACCCGTTTAACAACTCTAAATAGCTTTGACATCGTAGGCATCAAGTCCCTTGCCAATAATGTTGCCTACTACGTTGCATACAATGTTCATTTTCATCGAACACATATTTCGCCCTAGATGCCTTCAATTGCCCAATTTATAGCCATGGCCAATTTAGGATTATTTTTTAACAACGTGATGTTGCGCTCCAAAGGGATAACCTTGAAATAACATGATGTAGGTAATTAAATAATCAAAAGAAAAACGTGTTTATTATACACTTAGAAAAGAAGGTTCCTTATAGAACCAAAAAGGCTTCTATCACTTCCTTAATATATGGAACCACTAAAAGTTATATATATTTTTGGGTTCAGTGAAGAAGAACCTCTAGAGTTCTGATCAACGAAAGGTGATTGTTGAGAGGATATGAACCCAGCAGCCTTCCAGTGGTCAGATCAAGCCCGCCCGTTTTTTTCAGCGCCCGGCCCGGGATTCGAACCAGCCACCTTTCTGCCATAGGTCCAACTCCTGCCACAGCTCCAACTCCTTAGCCGCTGGGCGAAAACCTGAGTTGCTCTTCAGAAATAAGCATGAGTTAATATGCCAAAATGAAGACAAAATGCTATGCAGACATTAATGGTATCACTTATACATAATTATTATACATAAATCATTGCCAAAAGCACAAGACATACGGTTGCATGTAGGTCTATATTACTTATGGATTGATCATATAGAAATATAGAAACATTATTTTAACTACTCCAAAGCAATTACATGTGGCGCATGAACCACTGACTCGCTGCATTATTCAATAGTATTATCAAGACACCTGCTGTTAATTCTTAACTGGTTAGGACAGCTCATGAGGTGTCCTAAATATCTGCCGACTAGGTGGGACTAGAGGCTTCATGCATAGCTTTAATTTATACCCATAAGTGTAAAATGTCTTTATTCTCAGCACTTATACGACCAATGTTCTACTCTGAGACACTTTGTGGATATGGGCCCAGATCTCAAAATATTGTTATGAAAAAACTTTGAATGTTTGTTTTGCATATAAAAATAAATTAATGAATATTACTAATGTAAGCCAGTATAAAGACTGGGTTATGTATGCACTCACTAACTGTAAGTCGCTCTGGATAAGAGCGTCTGCTAAGTGATTAAAATGTAAATGTAAATGTATTGTGTTGCTCTGCTCATGTCTGCGTTCTGGAACTGCCCGCGTCCACGTACGGATTGGCGCCAAGCATATTGTTCAGTTACGCGCTGAGTGGACTGAGGTGATATTGGGGAAAAACGACGGCATTCGTTACAGTGTTGAGACGCCGAAGTTTATTGTTCAATTTGCTTTTTTGCGTAATGGTCAGTGACAGTATGAGTGTAGCCAGATCCTTTTCACTCGCTATTCTTGTTTAATTGTGTGGTTCACCGGATTCGTCATCATCCTCGAGGGACAGACGAACGACCTGCTAGCTAGCCAAGCTAGTCGGTACAGCTAGCTAAGCTAGCTACTCTACCAGCAGCATCCTAGTTATCCTAGCTACCACTACATCATCACTGGCTGCCTGCATTTCTTGTGGACCGATGGAGATCCTTGGTTGTTTCTTCCACCTGTTAAATCCCGTGGAGGGCTTCTCCCTCTCTCGTTGACGGATGTTGGCCTCTGTCCGGTTCTCCTATCTTCACTAGATGGACGGTAACTTTAGTGTTTAACCCCTCTGTGTCCAAGGTCTGAACTTTTTGAATATTATTTTCGGGGCGCCTCAAGATTTTTTTTTTACAACGTTTATTTCTGATTAAATTTGTTCATTGCATTCACCATGGAGCCCAGTTTCATAATATTACCTTCTGTCCCTGGTTATGAAATAATCGCGAAAAAAACAGGCCTCATGTTTGGGCATTTTTCACCCTAACAGCTCCTATTAGTTCTATTGAGCTCCGTGACACCGACTCGCCTTCAGAACATTCTATTCCCAGCCCATTGTTCTGCGTCACAATGCCAGCTTCACTATTGTTATCAATGAGACCTGCCTGCGTTAACCCTGTAGGTTTACCTCAGGTAACTTATTATTAACAAGGTTACGGCTACTTGGTGAGCGTTAACCCTGTAGGTTTACCTCAGGTAACTTATTATTAACACGGTTACGGCTACTTGGTGAGCGTTAACCCTGTAGGTTTACCTCAGGTAACTTATTATTAACACGGTTACGGCTACTTGGTGAGCGTTAACCCTGTAGGTTTACCTCTGGTAACTTATTATTAACAAGGTTACAGCCACTTGGTGAGCGCGCACACTGTTCAACTGATTACATGTTGTGGTCACCTATAGTGAGGTGAGACACAGTTTTAGAGCTGATGGCTGGCGGATAGCCATCAAACATTAAACATTTTCTGATCATGGTTAACCATATTTGTTTTAAGAAAAAAGTGTACAATCTAAACAAAACGCATGTCCCTGTCCTCTTTTTCAAGATGTGGCGGATTTAAACAGCCAAAAGACATTCTTTAATTAAGAAATAACAATTTTTTTTGACGACTTGTTGTTTCTAAGTGGCTGCTGGGTAATTTGATATGCATCGAACTCTTCATTCGTAGGCATCAGTAGGCATCAAATTGAGCGAATGCTGCGCAGGTTCACTGAGTTGCAAACCAAATGGGTATAATGGGGTGATTGTTGTCTAATCGGGTGGTCTAGCTAATGGATTTGTAGATCTGACACAGTTGCTACCTCAGATTATGAGCCTAGCAAATGTCATGAATGAGTTATGTAGTACCCACATACGGCCACAAGGAGGAGCAAGAGTGCCATAAACCCATACTGTTTTTTGCCATATAAACCCTAAACCCAACAATCAATCAAATGTATTTATAAAGCTCTTTTTACACCAGCAGATGTCACAAAGTGCTATACAGAAACTCTTACCCTACTTATAACCTATTTTAGCCATGACCCTAACCCCTAATTCTAGGGTAGGGTAGCCTAGAACACTTTTAGAAACGATTTCAGTAATAATATTATCTTAGTAAATACAATTATAGTATTAAATAGCGTTTTGATTATTTTGTTGTCATTTTATTATATGTATAATTGCAAAACAGAACACTTGATAAATAAGACACATTTGTTTTATTTTTCAAATGTGGTTTGAATTGGGTGACCTAGTAACCTCTGTGTGAAAGTCCAGCAATTGGCGTGGGGCAGGTTTGCGACTGCTCTAATACACTTTATTTCTCAGCTGCCTCACCAACGTCTGTACGTGAATTAATAACTTTTAATTGCTAAATATGTCCAATAGATGGCAGCATAAGACCACGAAGCATCAGTTATAGGCTACAAGCAGCAATATGATTAACATAAAATAGCATGCAACCAAATACTATATGTCCCATGACTTTCTAAAATGGTGACTCATTACTTTAGTTAGCTATATATCTCGTATTAGGCCTGTGATGCTTTTGGAAGAGCAATTAAATAGTGACTATAGCAGGTGTTGAACCCCTGGTAAATAATCACTAGTCAGATGCTCCAACCTCAACCCTAGTATACATGCATTTAAAAATAGGTAATAATAAACATGAATCATCATTATATTATTTCACAGTAATCTGTTAAATGCTTTTTCAGTCGTTCCTCTTGCGTTAGCAGTGTGGAAAGGGACAGTAAAAAGTGTGTGCAGGAGTTTTCTTGTGAGGGGGAGTGGTGGTGTATCCAGGGAGAAAACTAAACTGATCTTCTGAAATGTCATTAATGGTCTTAAGCTGCCATCTATTGGAATTATTTAGCAACTGCAGTAGTACTGAATAAAGTATATCCTTACTAAAGTAGTATTTAATTAATTAGTTAATTTTACCACTAACAACCATAAAATAACTATTTATAGCATAACAAACAATGAAACTGACATAAACCAAAAACACCATACATTTAGTTAACTATATATATTTAAAAAACAATTTATTTAGATGGGGTGACATTATCTGCCACTGTAGATAAAGAAGAGCTCTCCAGTAGGTGTACCAAAACATTCAAAGACCATTTTCTCAAAATTGAGGTTACAAGTTTATCATCTTTCAAAGCAGAATTACTGTCCCATTGTTCCTCAACTGTAGTGTATGATTTACCTTTTTCTAGCTGAGTCTCTACTATTATCCAATGTAAAAAACACAATTAAAATTTTTGCTACATAAGATCGAATCGAGCCGGTCGGCCACATTTGACTGTGTAAAACCTAGCAGTACTACTTATTTCTCTGAGAGTGAGGCAGATATATTATTACTGTGTAAAACCTAGAAGTACTACTTATTTCTCTTGAGAGTGAGGCAGATATGTAGCATTTTGCAATAAAAACATGATTATTTGTCTCTCTGAAATGAAACCATCAAGTGATAGATTTTAAACAAATACATGTCTGTCATTGAACAATCGTATACCATGATTAGCTAGTGAAAAAACACACCTATCTCTTTCATAATTTCTTTAAACAATAAAAGCTAATTGACGAACATTTCTGAATATGGATATATAGCGTTTTAGAATGAAACTCTTGTTATGTTTCCCCATCTGAGCTCAGAGTAGATGAGAGACGTAATGTTTGTCTCTGTTGTGTTGAAGCCCAATCAAGCAGGAGAGACCAGCCTCCCCTGTACCCAGCTGTGTGTCCATGAAGAGTGACCGGTCTATGAGTCAACCTATATACTTCAGAGAGGGAGACTTTTCTACTGAACAAAGGTAAGAAGAACTCATGGGTCATGGTCAGGGAGTTAAACAACACTGTCTCTAGTCATTTCTCCTCTCCCATTTTCCCATTTATTGTTGTTGTTTTCATAATCCATAGGCTAATACTTTTTTCCATTTTCATAGTCCTGTTTGTGTGTTTGTGTGTATGTGTGTGTATGTGTGTGTGTGTGTGTGTGTGTGTGTGTGTGTGTGTGTGTGTGTGTGTGTGTGTGTGTGTGTGTGTGTGTGCACTCCCTGGATGAGGAGATGTAATCTCATGTTTTGTCCCCAGAAACCAACAGGAGAGATCAGAGTCAGAGATTCTCAGTGGTCAGTCTTCCCAGAGTCATCAAACAGACCTGGCCTCCATATTCAGTGTATGTGGTCCTGTTATGTACATTTGTTTTTGTTTACCTCAAGTAAAGTTGATCTGTCAATCATTCATTCATGTGTTAATGAGAAAGCATTTCTTCTCTTGCTTAACTTATTTACTTGATTTATTTCAGTTGCTTGAAGAGAATATTATGACATTTGTGAAGAACGAGCTGAAGAGGTTAAAGAGGATTCTTAGTCCAGAACTCCCAGAAGGCTTTGAGAGTCAGAAACAGGATAAGGAAGTGGTGGATGCTGAAGATGAGAAGCAGGAGAGCAGTGCCAGAGAGGGGGCTCTGAAGATCACACTGCACGTCCTGAGGAAAATGAACCAGAAAGAGCTTGCTGACACACTGGAGAAAAGTAAGAGCTGTCTGCCTCATGTTGAATGCTGTTTTATAACAAACATTTAAAAGCTGTAGCTAAAGTACAGCTAAAGTAGCTGTGTAACTCAGATATTGTAGCAGCCTTAACACAACACCTAGTGACCTCATCAAGTAGCAACAGGGATGTGTAGCAGAGAGAGAGAGAGAGAGAGAGAGAGAGAGAGAGAGAGAGAGAGAGAGAGAGAGAGAGAGAGAGAGAATTAATAATACCAATAATGTGTGTAATGCATTATGAAAATCAGTTAAGCGAAGAAATGATTATAATTAAATTTTTTATAACAGTCCTAGAATACTGTAGGCATTAAAACAGATGTTATATTAATATCCTCTGTGTTATTTCTTCATTCAGATGATCTTGCTGTGATTTGCCAACGTGAACTCAAATCTAATCTAAAGAAGAAGTTTCAATGTGTATTTGAGGGGATCGCTAAACAAGGAAACCCAACACTTCTCAATAAGATCTACACAGAGCTCTACATCACAGAGGGTGGAACAGGAGAGGTCAATAATGAACATGAGCTGAGACAGATTGAGACAACAACCAGGAAACAAGCAAGACCAGAGACTGCAATCAAATGTAACGACATCTTCAAACCCTTAACTGGACAAGACAAACTTATCAGAACTGTGCTGACAAAGGGAGTTGCTGGCATTGGAAAAACAGTCTCTGTGGAGAAGTTCATTCTGGACTGGGCTGAAGGAAAAGCAAATCAGGATGTCCAATTTGTATTTTCATTCCCTTTTCGGGAGCTGAATTTGATGAAAGGGGAAAAACACACTTTGACTGAACTTCTCAATCACTTCTCAATGGAAACCAAAGAATCAAGAATCTCCAACTACGACAAGTACAAAGTTCTGTTCATCTTTGATGGTCTGGATGAGTGCCGACTGCCCCTAGACTTCCAGAAGAACAAGATCTGTTGTGACGTCACAGAGTCAACCTCAGTGGATGTTCTGCTGACAAATCTCATCAAGGGAAATCTGCTTCCCTCTGCTCTCCTCTGGATAACTACCCGACCTGCAGCAGCCAATCAGATCCCTTCAGTGTGTGTTGACCAGGTGACAGAGGTACGAGGGTTCAATGACCCACAGAAGGAGGAGTACTTCAGGAAGAGATTCAGTGATGAGGACCTGGCCAGCAGAATCATCTCACACATAAAGACATCAAGGAGCCTCCACATCATGTGCCACATTCCAGTCTTCTGTTGGATTTCTGCAACAGTCCTTGAACACATGTTGAGTAGAGACAAGACAGAAGAGATGCCCAAGACTCTGACTGAGATGTTCATACACCTTGTGGAGTTTCATACCAAACAGAAGAATGAAAAGTATCTTGGGAAAGAAGAGGCAGGTCCACACTGGAATAAAGAGAGCATTCTGTCACTGGGAAAACTGGCTTTTCAACAGCTTGTGAATGGCAATCTGATTTTCTATGAAGAAGACCTGAAAGAGGCTGGCATTGATGTCAATGAAGCCTCTGTGTACTCAGGATTGTGCACACAGCTCTTTAAAGAGGAATGTGTGCTGTACCAGGACAAGGTGTACTGCTTCGTGCATCTGAGCATTCAGGAGTTTCTGGCTGCTGTATATGTGTTCCTCTCATTCATCAACAACAATGAGAATCTAATGGCCGAACCTCAAGTTACTGAAGTTACCGTCTACAAGAGTGCTGTGGATAAAGCCTTACAAAGTGAGACAGGAAACCTGGACCTGTTCCTCCGCTTCCTTCTGGGCCTCTCACTGGAGTCCAATCAGAAGCTCTTACGAGGTCTACTGACAAAGACAAGAAGCAGCTCACAGAGCCATGAAGAAACAGTCAAGTACATCAAGGAGAAGATCAGGGAGAATCCCTCTCCAGAGAGGTGCATCAATCTGTTCCACTGTCTGAATGAACTGAATGACCATTCTCTTGTGAAGGGGATCCAAAGATACCTGAGATCAGGAAGTCGCTCAAAAGCCAAACTGTCACCTGCACAGTGGTCAGCTCTGGTCTTTGTGTTGCTGACTTCAGAAAAGGAGCTGGATGTGTTTGACCTGAAGAAATACTCCAGATCAGAGGAAGGTCTTCTGAGGCTGCTGCCAGTGGTCAAAGCCTCCAGAGCTGCTCTGTGAGTACATAAAATGACATTTAAGTACTAATCATCAGGAAGAAATATTCAGTTTAGAGATATAATAATATAATATGCCATTTAGCAGACGCTTTTATCCAAAGCGACTTACAGTCATGCGTGCATACATTTTTACGTACGGGTGGTCCCGGGGATCGAACTCACTACCTTGGCGTTACAAGCGCCGTGCTCTACCAGCTGAGCTACAGAGGACCACGAGATAAATATATATTTTAATATGTATATAATATATTATATTATATTGAAAAACTTACTGAATCAGTGTATTGGTGTTCACATTGTTATAACAATATGACCATACAATTCTAGGAGACAGAAGATGAATCTATATGTTGTTTGAGAGAATAAACCAAATGCATCTGCCATTGTCCTTCTACACTACTGGTGTTAAATTAACAGTGTGTTTGTGAAATCATGATGATCTCTCTGTCAGACTGTCAGGCTGTGGAGTCACAGAGGAAGGCTGTGCTTCTCTGGTCTCAGCTCTGAAGTCAAACCCCTCACACCTGAGAGAGCTGGATCTGAGTAACAATGACCTGAAGGATTCAGGAGTGAAGCTGCTCTCTGCTGTCCTGGGGAATCCCCACTGTAAACTGGAGACTCTGAGGTCAGTATTCCTGTAGTTGGTCAACAAGTGATAACTGTTCACCAGATCCACATGTGTTTACCAGGCACACATAGTCCACACCATATGTGTTTGGACAGTGAAGCTTAGAGTTTTACATTTGGTGCTATGCTCCAGCATTTTGGATTTCAGATTGAATATTTCATTATAGAATGTCACCTTTTATTTTATGTTAATGGTGAGAGGTTAGCATGTTTTGTTGTAGCCTTTGTAACTTTCTCACTCATTATTATTCATGATTCATTCATGATCTTTCTCAATCATGGCATCATTAGGATTCATTCAGTAGTGTTTAGAAACATGTTATCTACTCACATTAAGAAAATTACTCACCACCAAAGAATAGCAGTGTGGTTTTAATATGATTTGACTCTTTGCAGGCTGTCAGGCTGTCTAGTCACAGAGGAAGGCTGTGCTTCTCTGGTCTCAGCTCTGAAGTCAAACCCCTCACACCTGAGAGAGCTGGATCTGAGTAACAATGACCTGAAGGATTCAGGAGTGAAGCTGCTCTCTGCTGGACTAGGGAATCCCCACTGTAAACTGGAGACTCTGAGGTCAGTATCCCTGTATCACTCAATGAACACACACACACTGGACACACACACACTAGACACACACACTGGACACACACACATACACACACTGGACACACACACACACACACACACACACACTGGACACACACTCATTGGACACGGACACACACACACACACACACAAACACACACTGGACACACACACACACACAAGGATTAATTTAGTAGTGTTTAGAAACATGTTATCTACTGTTAATAATGATACATTAATTCATTTATATACACTACCAGTCAAAAGTTTGGACACACCTACTCATTCAAGGGTTTGTCTTAATTTTTCTTATTTTTTACATTGTAAAATAATAGTGAAGACATTAAAACTATGAAATAACAAATATGGAATCATATAGTAACCAAAAAAGTGTTAAGCAAATGAAAATACATTTTATATTTGAAATTCTTCAAATAGCCACCCTTTGTCTTGATGACAGCTTTGCACACTCTTGGCATTCTCTCAACCAGCTTCACCTGGAATGCTTTTCCAACAGTCTTGAAGGAGTTCCCACATATGCTGAGCACTTGTTGGCTGTTTTTCCTTCACTCTGCGGTCCGACTCATCCCAAACCATCTCAATTGGGTTGAGGTTGGGTGATTGTGGAGGCCAGGTAATCTGATGCAGCACTCCATCACTCTCCTTCTTGGTCAAATAGCCCTTACATAGCCTGAAGGTGTGTTGGGTCATTGTCCTGTTGAAAAACAAATGATAGTCCCACTAAGCCCAAACCAGATGGGATGGCGTATCGCTGCAGAATACTGTGGTAGCCATGCTGGTTAAGTATGCCTTGAATTCTAAATAAATCACAAACAGTGTCACCAGCAAAGCACCCCTACACCATAACACCTCCTCCTCTATGCTTTACGGTGGGAACTACACATGCCGAGATCATCCGTTCACCCACACCGCTTCTCACAATGACACGGCGGTTGGAACCAAAAATCTCCCATTTGGACTCCAGACTAAAGGACAAATGTCCACAGGTCTAATGTCAATTTCTCGTGTTTCTTGGCCCAAGTAAGTCTCTTCTTCTTATTGGGGTCCTTTAGTAGTGATTTATTTGCAGCAATTCGACCATGAAGGCCTGATTCACACAGTCCCCTCTGAACAGTTGGTTGAGCTGTGTCTGTGACTTGAACTCTGTGATGCATTTATTTGGGCTGCAATTTCTGAGGCTGGTAACTCTAATGAACGTATCCTCTGCAGCAGAAGTAACTCTAGGTCTTCCATTCTTGTGGTGGTCCTCATGAGAGCCAGTTTCATCATAGCGCTTGATGTTTTTTGTGACTGCACTTGAAGAAACTTTCAAAGTTGTTGAAATGTTCCGTATTGACTGGCCGTCATGTCTTAAAGTAATGATGGACTGTCATTTCTCTTTGCTTATTTGAGCTGTTCTTGCCATAATATGGACTTGGTCTTTTACCAAATAGGGCTATCTTCTGTATACCCCCCCTAACTTGTCACAACACAACTGATTGGCTCAAACACATTAAGAAGGAAAGAAATTCCACAAATTAACTTTTAAGAAGCCACACCTGTTAATTGAAATGCATTCCAGGTGACTACCTCATGAAGCTGGTTGAGAGAATGCCAAGAGTGTGCAAAGCTGTCATCAAGGCAAAGGGTGGCTATTTGAAGACTATGAAATATAAATTATATTTTGATTTGCTTCACACTTCTTTGGTTACTACATGATTCCATATGTGTTATTTCACAGTTTTGATGTCTTCACTATTATTCTACAATGTAAAAAATAGTAAAAAATAAAGAAAAACCCTTGAATGTGTAGGTGTGTTCAAACTTTTGACTGGTAGTAGTGTGTATATATACATATATGAATAGATATGGCAGGTTTCAGGACACTGATGTATCTGAAATTGTTGAACGAATATATTTTCACACCAAAGAATAGCAGTGAGATTTTAATATGATTTTACTTTTGCAGGCTGTCAGGCTGTCTAGTCACAGAGGAAGGCTGTGCTTCTCTGGTCTCAGCTCTGAAGTCAAATCCCTCACACCTGAGAGAGCTGGATCTGAGTAACAATGACCTGAAGGATTCAGGAGTGAAGCTGCTCTCTGCTGTCCTGGGGAATCCCCACTGTAAACTGGAGACTCTGAGGTCAGTATTCCTGTAGTTGGTCAACAAGTGATAACTGTTCACCAGATCCACATGTGTTTACCAGGCACACATAGTCCACACCATATGTGTTCGGACAGTGAAGCTTACAGTTTTAAATTTGGTGCTATGCTCCAGCAATTTGGATTTGAGAGATAATGTTTCATATTAGGTGACAGTACATAATGTCACCTTTTATTTGAGAGTATTTTCATACATATCTGTGTTACTGTTTGGAAATGAAATCACTTTATGTATCTAGTTCTCCCATTTGAAAAAGTCTTTATAATTTGGACATATTCACTTATATTGTATTAAAGTAGTCATAAGTTTAGTATTTGGTCCCATATTCCTTACCCACAGTGATTACATCAAGCTTGTGAATCAACAAACTTGTTGAATGCATTTGCAGTTTGTCTTGGTTGTGTTTTGGATGATGTTTTTCCCAATAGAAACTGAATGGTGAATAATGTCCTGTAATTTTGGAGTCACTTCACTTGTATTGTCAGTAAGAACAGAAGATGTTTCTGAACACTTCTACATTCATGTGGATGCTACCATGATTATGAATAATCATGAATGAATCGTGAATTATGATGAATGAGAAAGTTACAGAGGAACAAGTATCATACTTCCTCTGTTATTGGTAATGGTGAGAGGTTAGCATGTTTTGTTGTAGCCTCTGTAACTTTCTCACTCATTATTATTCATGATTCATTCATGATTATTCTTAATCAAGGCATCATCAGGATTAATTTAGTAATGTTTAGAAACATGTTATCTACTCACTTAGACAGAAAATTACTCCAGTCATCATCCACCATTCAGTTACTATCGGACAAAACATAACCCAAAACACATCCAAAACAAACTGCAAATGCAACCAACAAGTTTACAACCAAATACTCAACTTTTGACTACTTTAATACACTGTAAGTGAATTGGTCAGAATACTTATGACTTCTTCAAATGGGGGGACTAGATACATAAAGTGCTTTCATTTCTAAATGTTGAAACAGATATGTATTAAAATATCCTCAAATAAAAGGTGACATTATTTACTGTCACCTCATATGAAACATTTGATCTTAAATCCAAAATGCTGGAGTATAGAGCCACATTTAAAATGTTAGCTTCACTGTCAAAATAGATATGGTGTGGACTGTATACTCAATACAATCTAAATCTGATACCTCACTGTCTGTCTTTTGACTGATACTGCTTTTTAAACTGCTCTGGTCAGTCTAATCAAATATCTGTACTTTATATTCTTCTATCTACAAGCAGTACTTTGATAATTTGTCATTTATAATAATGATACATTAATTTATGAATAGATATGGCAGGTTTCAGGACACTGATGTATCTTAATATGTAGAAAAAATATACTGCCACTATTTTCACCACCAAAGAATAGCAGTGTGGTTTTAATATGATTTGACTCTTTGTCAGGCTGTCAGGCTGTCTAGTCACAGAGGAAGGCTGTGCTTCTCTGGTCTCAGCTCTGAGGTCAAACCCCTCACACCTGAGAGAGCTGGACCTGAGCTGCAATCACCCAGGAGACTCAGGAGTCAGACTGCTCTCTGCTGGACTGGAGGATCCACACTGCAGACTGGAGAAACTCAAGTATGTAGAGGGTTTATGTCAATGTTCATATCAGACATGTTGGAGTTATCAGGCTAGTTAAGACAAACATTCTGACCACCACTTGGACTACATTATATAAAGACTGTGTGTGTGTATGTGTGTGTGTGTGTGTGTGTGTGTGTGTGTGTGTGTGTGTGTGTGTGTGTGTGTGTGTGTCTGTGTGTGTGTGTGTGTCCAGTGTATGTGTGTGTGTGTGTGTGTGTGTGTGTGTGTGTGTGGGTCCAGACACACACTCACACTGGACACACACACACACACTGGACAAACACACACACACTGGACACACACACATACTAGACTCACCCACACACACTGGACAAACACACACACACACTGGACACAGACACACACTGGACACACACACACACATACACACACACACTGGACACAAACACACACACACACACACACACACACACACACACACACACACACACACACACACACACACTGGACACACACACACACACTGGACACACACACACACTGGACACACACACACACTGGACACACACACAAACACTCACACTAGACACATACACACACTGGACACACACACACACACACACACTGGACACACACACACTGGACACAAACTCACACACTGGACACACACTGGACACACACACACACTGGACACACACACATACTGGACTCAAACACACACACTGGACAAACACACACACACTGGACACACACACATACTGGACTCACACACACACACACTGGACACACACACACACACACTGGACACACACACACACACACACACACACCCTAGACACACACTCACACTGGACATACACACACACACTGGACAAACACACACACACTGGACACACACACATACTAGACTCACCCACACACACTGGACAAACACACACACACACTGGACACAGACACACACTGGACACACACACACACACATACACACACACACTGGACACAAACACACACACTCACACACACACACACACACACACACACACACACACACACACACACACACACACACACACACACACACACACACACACACACACACACACACTGGACACACACACACACTGGACACACACACACACTGGACACACACACACACTGGACACACACACAAACACTCACACTAGACACATACACACACTGGACACACACACACACACACACTGGACACACACACATACTGGACTCAAACACACACACTGGACAAACACACACACACTGGACACACACACATACTGGACTCACACACACACACACACTGGACACACACACACACACACACTGGACACACACACACACACACACACACACCCTAGACACACACACACACTGGACACACACACACACACTGGAAACACACACACACTGGACACACACACACTGGACACAAACTCACACACTGGACACACACACACACACACACACACTGGACACACAAACACACACACACACACACACACACACACACACAGACACACACACACACAAACACACACTGGACACGCACACACTGGACACACACTCACACACTGGACACATACACACACACTGGACACACACACACACACACACTAGACACTCACACACTGGACACATACACACTCACAGGACACACACACACACACTGGACACACAAACACAGAGTGGACACACACACACACACACACACACACACTGGACACACACTGGACACACACATTGGACACACACACACACACTGGACACACACACACACTGGACACACAAACACTCACACACCGGACACACACCCACACACACACTGGACACACACACACACACACACACACACACACACACACACACACACACTGGACACACACACACTGGACACACACACAGATTGGACACACACAAACACTGGACACAGACACGCACACACTGGACACACACACACACACACACACACACACACACACTGGACACACACTGGACACTCACACACACTGGAAACACACACTCACACTGGACACAAACACTGGACACAAACTGGACACACAGGACACACACACACACTGGACACACACACACACACACACATACACACTGGGCACACACAAAGAGGACACACACACACACACACACTTGACACACAAACACACTGGATACACACACACTTGACACACACACACTGGACACACACACACACACACACTGGACACACACACACGCACACTGGACACACACACACACACACACTGGACACACACACAGACAAACATTCTTACCACCGCTTGTACAAAGTTATATGCTGAATGTGTGTATGAGTGTGTGTGTGTGTCCAGTGTGTGTGTGTGTATGTGTGTGTGTGTGTGTGTGTGTGTCCAGTGTGAGTGTGTGTGTGTGTGTGTCCAGTGTGTGTGTGTGTGTGTCCAGTGTGAGTGTGTGTGTGTGTGTGTGTCCAGTGTTTGTGTTTGTGTGTGTGTGTATGAGTTCAGGTGTATCCCTCAATGACTGTCTGTTCTTCTGCTTACCGCTACAGTGTGGAACATGGTGGAGAGAAAACAATGAAACCTGGACTTAGAAAATGTGAGTGTTGACTGCTGTGAAGAATATGACTAAGAATAAGTCTTAATTCAAGTGAAGTCAAAGTCAAAGACCACCATCATTACTTACTTGGTCATATTAAATAGCAGCTGTAGTTCTACAGAAGCTTTTCTTTGACAATGTGTGTTCGTGTTACGTTAGAAATGTGTGTGTGTTCAGGACTTGTGTGTGTGTGTGTGTGTGTGTTCAGGACTTGTGTGTGTGTGTGTGTGTGTGTTCAGTGTGTGTGTGTGTTCAGTGTGTGTGTGTGTGTGTTCAGGATGTGTGTGTGTGTTCAGGATGTGTGTGTGTGTCCAGTGTGTGTGTGTGTGTGTGTGTGTAATTAATGGGAATAAGTGTGTTTTATATTACCATACAGTATAACATATGATCATTCAACAAGTCTCAAGTTACCTTAACCTTTTGATACCTAGAAACATCTACATTAAATGAATTAGTGAAAAGTGAGTTAACATTCTAATGTGAATGATGATGATTTCTAATATTGTGTCTGGTTTCATCCATCAGATGTCTGTGATCTCACACTGGACCTAAACACAGTAAACAGACGCCTCTCTCTGTCTGAGGAGAACAGAAAGGTGACATGGAGGAGAGAGAAGCAGCCGTATCCTGATCACCCAGAGAGATTTGAGGGCTGTGAACAGGTGCTGTGTAGAGAGGGTCTGACTGGGCGCTGTTACTGGGAGGTAGAGTGGAGTGGGAGAAGGGCTGTTATAGGAGTGACATATAAAGGAATCAGCAGGAGAGGATGGGGTGATGACTGTTGTCTTGGATGTAATGACAAGTCCTGGATTCTGTTCTGCTATGGCAACCGTTACTCTGCCTGGCACAATAATAAGTCCACTACCATATACGTCCCCTCCTCGAGCTCCCACAGAGTAGGAGTGTATCTGGACTGGCCAGCCGGCACTCTGTCCTTCTACAGAGTCTCCTCTGACACACTGACCCACCTGAACACATTCCACTCCACATTCACTGAGCCCCTCTATCCAGGGTTTTGGGTTGATGATGTTGACTCCTCAGTGTCCCTGTAAATAATAACCATGGTAACACTGACACACACACACACACACACACTGGACACACTGGACACACTCACATTGGACACACACACACACACACTGGACAAACACACACACACTGGACACACACACACTGGACAGACTCACACTGGACACACACACACACACACTGGACACACACACACTGGACACACACACACTGGACACACACACGTCGGACAAACACACACACACACACACACACACACACACACACACACACACTGGACACACACACGTAGGACAAACACATACACACACTGGACACACACACACACACACATACACTGGACACACACACACAAACACACTGGGGACACACACACACACACACACACACACTCTAGACATACACACACTGAACAGACACACACACACACTAAACACCCCCACACACACACACTGGACACACACACACACACACACACACTAGACACACACACTGCACACACACACTGAACACACACACGCTGAACACACACACTGGACACACACACACACTGAACACACACACACACACACACACACACACACTGGACACACACTGAACACACATACACACACTGGACACACAAACACACTGAACACACACACACACACACTGGACACACACACACACTGGACACACACACACTTGACACACACACACATACACACTGGACACACAGTGGACACACAGTGGACACACACACACACACACACACACTGGACATACACACACACACTGGACACACACACACACACATGCTGGACACACACACACACTGGACACATTTCCATTCGTATTTTGATGAAAGGAAATCCCATATAGCCTACTGGACAGGACTTTGCTATGGCATCTTCTGTTTGGGTGTCTCAGGTCAGGTCTGAGCCATGATCAGAATGTGTCTCTGTGTCTATTTCCAGCCCTGCCATTTCTACCTGTCCTGATCTAGTGTTTCACCCCTGACCTCCTCACACCGTCTCACTGTCCATGTCTGCTTTTAGCTCCCACCTCTACTTCACTGTGTTATAATGGACCTCATGCTTGTTATGTCACCTCTGTAACCAGTTATCAAACATACTGACCTTTCTGACCCTATCCCATGGCCCTACTTTCTAAAACTGAACATTTAAATTCCTCTATGAGTTTTGTTTAGTACCCATTTACTTATCTATGTATTTGTTGTATATTGGGGTTGTGCTGCAGAGCATCATGGGGGTTTGTATGTGTTGAGATGATCACGTTCCAGATAAATGGTTGATCTGATTCCTGTCTCCTGTCTCATCATTATTGAATTGTTATACAGACGTGGTTTTGAAACCCACGAGACATAACAACAGATTGGTGATGAGTAAGTCTGAATCTACAGGAACTATTCTGTCTGGAAGAAGTGGGTTTTTACAACTGTTTAAAACTGTTATTTTCTGTGGTCCAGAATAGGCTAATGTTAGCACAGTGTATTGATAGCAGAGGCAAGTGCATAGTCGAGCTAGCTAATAAAGAGCGTTAACATCGTCATGACGTCAGAAAAGGACTGGAGACGGACGTCGGAGCGGGAAAACAACGTGATTAAAAGGAAGGAATATACAGTGATTAAAGGAAAGGACATTTATTCAACTGTGAAGATGAACTTTGGAATAAAAAATTGCTAAATGAGCGAACTTAGGAGGAAACGTCAGTGAGTGAAGTGAATGAAGATCACATGACTGAGGAAAATATTGCTTTGGTTGAGGACAATACTGAAGTGAGTGATAATCAGGAGCTTATTGAGAAATGAACAATTATTGGAATTGTTGGAAACATTGGACAGTTTGATGAAAGTATTGATCAGTGGAGCTCATATACAGAACAGTTTGAATATTTTGTTCTTGTAAATGACATGGATGAGGACAACATTGTGCCTCCATGTTTTAGTGTAATGGGGCCAAATACATTTAATTTACTAGGCAGCCTGCTACAGCCAGACAGAACAGGTAATAAGACGTATGGGGATATTGTGGAGATACTTAAAGGACATTTTTCACCAGAACCACTAGTTAATGCTGAAAGGTTCAGGTTCCACAGGAGACATCAGGAAGAGGGAGAATCAGTAACAATGTTTGCTGCTGCATTAAAGAAACTACCAGGACACTGAGTTTAATGCTGTTCTAAATGACATCATTAGAGACAGACTAGTATGTGGGCTACGGAGTGAAGCTACACAAAAGAGACTGTTGACTGAAAGTCATCTGACCTTGGCAAAGGACATTGAAATCAGTGTGTCCATGGAACTAGCTGCTAAAGAGGCTCACCAGTTGAGTTCATCAGGAACTTAGTGGGTTCATCTAACAATCCTAATCATCAGCTGATACATTGTAATCTCATACACAGGGTATACCTTCCACCTAGAAAACATAATTTAATAGAAATCACAACCGCTCCTCTGTGTGATCTATGTAATCAAGGTGCCTTGGGCTCCTTTAATCATATGTACTGGGAGTGACCAGGGGACATGTTTTGGAAAGAGGTATCCTCATACCTTGTTCCCCCAAACTGTTATTACTGAATGATAATTCACCACTGTCATTACAGCAAAGACGTATAATGTTGTCAGGTTGGACAGCAGCTAAAAAGATGTTGGAACTAAGATGGCAACCACCACACCTCATTGGATCAGCACTTTTATAGATATAATTTATTTAGAACTATCCACTGCTAGGATCCATGGGGCTAGCCAAACAACAATTGCAGCTGAAACCATAAAATAACTTCTGTAGTTGGTTTTACCCAACAGATTAACTGTTAATTATCATTTTTGTGATTTACTATTTTATTTAATGGAGATCAGGTTGGGTGTGTTGGGGTGGTCCCAGGAGGGGTTGGATGGTGGGTTGGGGTGGTCCCAGGAGGGGTTGGAGGGTGGGTTGGGGTGGTCCCAGGAGGGGTTGGAGGGTGGGTTGGGGTGGTCCCAGGAGGGGTTGGAGGGTGGGTTGGGGTGGTCCCAGGAGGGGTTGGAGGGTGTGTTGGGGTGGTCCCAGGAGGGGTTGGAGGGTGGGTTGGGGTGGTCCCAGGAGGGGTTGGAGGGTGGGTTGATGCAGCTGAGGTGGGTGATTGTATATGTGGTTTATTATAATTGTATTTATCTGCAATAACTAGTTTCCATAACATACTGATATATATTTTAACAGTATTGTGTTTCTAGCTGTATAACCATTCCTGCTGCTATTTGTTCTTGTCTGTGTTCCTTTCAAATAAATAAAAAAGGAAAAGTGCACAGAGTTTCAACTGAAAATCAGAGACAGGAATGTGGCAAGTGTCACGTTGTGGCAAGTGTCACGTTCGTTCATAGACGGGACGGACCAAGGCGCAGCGTGATATGCATACATGTTTATTATAACGAATAAACACAACGACAAAACAACAAACTAAACGAAACGTGAAGTCCAAGGTAAACACAAACAACATACCTTACACGGAACAAGATCCCACAACCCACTAGTGCCAATAGGCTGCCTAAGTATGGTCCCCAATCAGAGACAACGAGCGACAGCTGCCGGTCAACATTCACAAGGCCGCAGGGCCAGACGGATTACCAGGACGTGTACTCCGAGCATGTGCTGACCAACTGGCAAGTGTCTTCACTGACATTTTCAACATGTCCCTGACTGAGTCTGTAATACCAACATGTTTCAAGCAGACCACCATAGTCCCCGTGCCCAAGGACTCTAAGATAACCTGCCTAAATGACTACCGACCCGTAGCACTGACGTCTGTAGCCATGAAGTGCTTTGAAAGGCTGGTCATGGCTCACATCAACAGCATTATCCCAGAAACCCTAGACCCACTCCAATTTGTATACCGCCCCAACAGATGCACAGATGATGCAATCTCTATTGCATTCCACACTGCCCTTTCCCACCTGGACAAGAGGAACACCTACATGAGAATGCTATTCATTGACTACAGCTCAGCATTCAACACCATTGTGCCCTCTAAGCTCATCACTAAGCTAAGGATCCTGGGACTAAACACCTCCCTCTGCAACTGGATCCTGGACTTCCTGACGGGCCGCCCCCAGGTGGTAAGGGTAGGTAACAACACATCTGCCACACTGATCCTCAACACGGGGGCCCCTCAGGGGTGCGTGCTCAGTCCCCTCCTGTACTCTCTGTTCACCCATGACTGCATGGCCAGGCACGACTCCAACACCATCATTAAGTTTGCAGACGACACAACAGTGGTAGGCCTGATCACCGACAACGATGAGACAGCCTATAGGGAGTAGGTCAGAGACCTGGCCGTGTGGTGCCAGGACAACAACCTCTCCCTCAACGTGACCAAGACAAAGGAGATGATTGTGGACTACAGGAAAAAAAAGAGGACTGAGCACGCCCCCATTCTCATCGACAGGGCTGTAGTGGAACAGGTTGAGAGCTTCAAGTTCCTTGGTGTCCACATCACCAACTAACTATCATGGTCCAAACACACCAAGACAGTCGTGAAGAGGGCACGACAAAGCCTATTCCCCCTCAGTCTGATGAGTCACTCACCTCAGTGTTCTCCTGGTCTGATGAGCAGACCAGGAGAACACCGTCGGCACTGTTGGCACCGTTTCTCCTCTCTATACCGGGCCTCCACTGTCTCCTCCCAAGGACGGCGATCCATCCCAGCCTGAATCTCCTGCCAAGTCCAGGATCCCTTACCGTCCAAGATCTCCTCCCATGACCACCAATTGCCCACCTGTGACATGGCTACTCTCTCCGCCTGGCCACGCTGCTTGGTCCTCGTTTGGTGGGATCTTCTGTCACGTTCGTTCATAGACGGGACGGACCAAGGCGCAGCGTGATATGCATACGTGTTTATTATAACGAATAAACACAATGAAAAAACAACAAACTAAACGAAATGTGAAGTCCAAGGTAGACACAAACAACATACCTCACACGGAACTAGATCCCACAACCCACTAGTGCCAATAGGCTGCCTAAGTATGGTCCCGAATCAGAGACAACAAGCGACAGCTGCCTCTGATTGGGATCCACACCGGCCAACATAGATCTAGACATACTAGATCCTACAACATAGAACAAACACAACAAGGAATGTACACACCCTGACTCAACATATAAGCGTCCCCTGAGTCAGGGCGTGACAGCAAGGTGGGACATCAAGTATCTACATGCTGGTGTAAGGACATGGATTGTCCAGAGACATTCCAACAAATGAAAAAGAGATGTTCACACTGTTGAGCAGGAGAACACTGAGGTGAGTGACTCATCAGACCAAGAGAACACTGAGGTGAGTGACTCATCAGACCAAGAGAACAATGAGGTGAGTGACTCATCAGACCAAGAGAACACTGAGGTGAGTGACTCATCAGACCAAGAGAACAATGAGGTGAGTGACTCATCAGACCAAGAGAACACTGAGGTGAGTGACTCATCAGACCAGGAGAACACTGAGGTGAGTGCTCATCAGACCAGGAGAACACTGAGGTGAGTGACTCATCAGACCAAGAGAACAATGAGGTGAGTGACTCATCAGACCAAGAGAACACTGAGGTGAGTGACTCATCAGACTAGGAGAACACTGAGGTGAGTGCTCATCAGACCAGGAGAACACTGAGGTGAGTGACTCATCAGACCAGGAGAACACTGAGGTGAGTGACTCATCAGACCAAGAGAACACTGAGGTGAGTGACTCATCAGACCAGGAGAACACTGAGGTGAGTGACTCATCAGACCAGGAGAACACTGAGGTGAGTGACTCATCAGACCAGGAGAACACTGAGGTGAGTGACTCATCAGACCAAGAGAACACTGAGGTGAGTGACTCATCAGACCAAGAGAACACTGAGGTGAGTGACTCATCAGACCAAGAGAACAATGAGGTGAGTGACTCATCAGACCAAGAGAACACTGAGGTGAGTGACTCATCAGACCAAGAGAACAATGAGGTGAGTGACTCATCAGACCAAGAGAACACTGAGGTGAGTGACTCATCAGACCAGGAGAACACTGAGGTGAGTGCTCATCAGACCAGGAGAACACTGAGGTGAGTGACTCGTCAGACCAAGAGAACACTGAGGTGAGTGACTCATCAGAGCAAGAGAACACTGAGGTGAGTGACTCATCAGACCAGGAGAACACTGAGGTGAGTGAGTCATCGGACCAAGAGAACACGGAGGTGAGTGACTCATCAGACCAGGAGAACACTGAGGTGAGTGACTCATCAGACCAGGAGAACACTGAGGTGAGTGACTCATCAGACCAAGAGAACACTGAGGTGAGTGACTCATCAGACCAGGAGAACACTGAGGTGAGTGACTCATCAGACCAAGAGAACACTGAGGTGAGTGACTCATCAGACCAGGAGAACACTGAGGTGAGTGACTCATCAGACCAGAGAACACGGAGGTGAGTGACTCATCAGACCAGGAGAACACTGAGGTGAGTGACTCATCAGACCAGGAGAACACTGAGGTGAGTGACTCATCAGACCAAGAGAACACTGAGGTGAGTGACTCATCAGACCAGGAGAACACTGAGGTGAGTGACTCATTAGACCAGGAGAACACTGAGGTGAGTGACTCATCAGACCAAGAGAACACTGAGGTGAGTGACTCATCAGACCAGGAGAACACTGAGGTGAGTGACTCATCAGACCAAGAGAACACTGAGGTGAGTGAGTCATCAGACCAAGAGAACACTGAGGTGAGTGACTCATTAGACCAGGAGAGAACACTGAGGTGAGTGAGTCATCGGACCAGGAGAACACTGAGGTGAGTGACTCATCAGACCAAGAGAACACTGAGGTGAGTGACTCATTAGACCAGGAGAGAACACTGAGGTGAGTGAGTCATCAGACCAGGAAGTCACACTGAAAATCCTAACTGTTGCTTGGGGGCCGCACGGCTACTATGTCTCCCTTGCTAGAGGGACAGCTGGTGAGTATGGAGATTAACACAGGGACAGCTGGTGCATATGGAGATTGACACAGGGCCAAGTGAGTATGGAGATTGACACAGGGACAGCTGGTGAGTATGGAGATTAGCGGCAGGTAGCTTAGTGGTTAAGAGCATAGTGCCAGTAACCGAAAGGTCGCTGGTTCTAATCCCAGAGCCGACTAGGTGAAAAATCTGTCGATGTGCCCTTGAGCAAGGCACTTAACCCTAATTGCTCCTGTAAGTCGTTCTGGATAAGAGCGTCTGCTAAATGACACAAAAAAATAAAAAATAAAAATAAAAAAATAAAAACACAGGGCCAGCTGGTGCGTATGGAGATTAATACAGGGCCAGCTGGGGAGTATGGAGATTAACACAGGGCCAGCTGGGGAGTATGGAGATTGACACAGGGACAGCTGGTGAGTATGGATATTGACACAGGGCCAGCCGGTGAGTATGGAGATTGACACAGGGCCAGCTGGTGCGTATGGAGATTGACACAGGGCCAGCTGGTGAGTATGGAGATTGACACAGGGCCAGCTGGTGAGTATGGAGATTAACACAGGGCCAGCTGGGGAGTATGGAGATTGACACAGGGCCAGCTGGTGAGTATGGAGATTGACACAGGGCCAGCTGTTGAGTATGGAGATTAACACAGGGCCAGCTGGTGCGTATGGAGATTGACACAGGGGCCAGCCGGTGAGTATGGAGATAGGGACAGCTGGTGCATATGGAGATTGACACAGGGACAGCTGGTGCGTATGGAGATTGTACCTTATGCTATCAGACCAAAAGTCAAGGCTGACTTGGACACTTTAGTCAGAACAAAGTACTGGAGCTGGTCAGCGTGAGTCTCTATGGTGTGGAAGCAGTCTTGTCCCATATCATGCCTTCTGGTGAAGAAAAGGCTTTCACATCAAGGACATTGAACGAAGCAGAAAGTAACTAATCAAGACAGAGTCAGATGGACTCCAGGTTACCACTACCTGTGGTCAAGACAGAGTCAGATGGACTCCAGGTTACCACTACCTGTGGTCAAGACAGAGTCAGATGGACTCCAGGTTACCACTACCTGTGGTCAAGACAGAGTCAGATGGACTCCAGGTTACCACTACCTGTGGTCAAGACAGAGTCAGATGGACTCCAGGTTACCACTACCTGTGGTCAAGACAGAGTCAGATGGACTCCAGGTTACCACTACCTGTGGTCAAGACAGAGTCAGATGGACTCCAGGTTACCACTACCTGTGGTCAAGACAGAGTCAGATGGACTCCAGGTTACCACTACCTGTGGTCAAGACAGAGTCACGCCAAGTAGACATCTTCTACTTCAGACAAGTGGAAAACTGCACCAGTCACTTCAGCACAAGTGTGGAGAAACACCAGAAACGGCCCGGTTTCATCTGAAGTGATGGACATCATCATCATCAAAGGTAAAGCCTCAGGAGATGCTCTGGAACTGAGATATCAATACAGTCCGTTGTCTGCTGTGGGAGAGGAGAGTTATCATTCCACCTTCACTGAGGAAACCGGTGTTGCAACAGTTACACTCAGGTCATTGTGGAATGGTTCACATGAAGTAAATCACACAAAGCTACTTCCAAATAGAGAAGACAGAGGTGAAGTATGTCCCAATAGAGAAGACAGAGGTGAAGTATGCCCAAATAGAGAAGACAGAGGTGAAGTATGCCCCAATAGAGAAGACAGAGGTGAAGTATGCCCCAATAGAGAAGACAGAGGTGAAGTATTCCCCAATAGAGAAGACAGAGGTGAAGTATGCCCCAATAGAGAAGACAGAGGTGAAGTATGACCAAATAGAGAAGACAGAGGTGAAGTATGCCCCAATAGAGAAGACAGAGGTGAAGTATGCCCCAATAGAGAAGACAGAGGTGAAGTATGCCCCAATAGAGAAGACATCGGTGAAGTATGCCCAAATAGAGAAGACAGAGGTGAAGTATGCCCCAATAGAGAAGACAGAGGTGAAGTATGCCCCAATAGAGGAGGAGGCCCTAGGGATCATATTTGGGGTAATGAAGTTCCATGACTACCTATATGGTGGTAAGTTTACATTGACAGACCATCAGCCTCTTGTTAAAATACTAGGACCAACAACAGACGACCCAGCTCCAGCAGCAGCCAGACTCCAGAGGAGGGCGTTAATACTAGCTGCATATCAGAATGACATACAATACAAGTCCTCTCAGCTGCATATCAGTATGACATATAATACAAGTCCTCTCAGCAGCATATCAGTATGACATACAATACAAGTCCTCTCAGCAGCATATCAGAATGACTTACAATACAAGTCCTCTCAGCAGCATATCAGAATGACATACAATACAAGTCCTCTCAGCAGCATATCAGTATGACATACAATACAAGTCCTCTCAGCTGCATATCAGAATGACATACAATACAAGTCCTCTCAGCTGCATATCAGTATGACATACAATACAAGTCCTCTCAGCTGCATATCAGAATGACATACAATACAAGTCCTCTCAGCTGCATATCAGAATGACATACAATACAAGACCTCTCAGCTGCATATCAGAATGACATACAATACAAGTCCTCTCAGCAGCATATCAGAATGACATACAATACAAGTCCTCTCAGCTGCATATCCAAACTATCCAGTGTCATTTGTAGATGTACTTCCCATTTCAGAGCAATCCAAACTATCCATTGTCATTTGTAGATGTACTTCCCCTTTCAGAGCAATCCAAACTATCCAGTGGCATTTGTAGATGTACTTCCCATTTCAGAGCAATCCAAACTATCCAGTGGCATTTGTAGATGTACTTCCCATTTCAGAGCAATCCAAACTATCCAGTGTCATTTGTAGATGTACTTCCCATTTCAGAGCAATCCAAACTATCCATTGTCATTTGTAGATGTACTTCCCATTTCAGAGCAATCCAAACTATCCAGTGGCATTTGTAGATGTACTTCCCATTGTAGCTAAGGACACAGCCAGGGAAACTACCAAGGACAAGGGTTTGGCTGAAGTGAAGCACTTCCCACTTACAGGGTGACCTAACCACGTTACTGATCCTGAACTAAAGCCTTATTGGGTGAGAAGGGATGAGCTCACTGTAGACAGTGGTTGTGTGTTATGGGGTATGAGAGCGGTGGTGCCGGCTACTCTACAGAGGAACCTACTGAAGGAGCTACATGAAAACCACTGGAGCATGGTTCAAATGGAAGCTCTGGCAAGGAGACACTTTTAGTGGCCCAGGTTAGACTCAGACATAGAAGACATGGTAAGGAGATGGCCCAGGTTAGACTCAGACATAGAAGACATGGTAAGGAGATGGCCCAGGTTAGACTCAGACATAGAAGACATGGTAAGGAGATGGCCCAGGTTAGACTCAGACATAGAAGACATGGTAAGGAGATGGCCCAGGTTAGACTCAGACATAGAAGACATGGTAAGGAGATGGCCCAGGTTAGACTCAGACATAGAAGACATGGTAAGGAGATGGCCCAGGTTAGACTCAGACATAGAAGACATGGTAAGGAGATGGCCCAGGTTAGACTCAGACATAGAAGACATGGTAAGGAGATGGCCCAGGTTAGACTCAGACATAGAAGACATGGTAAGGAGATGGCCCAGGTTAGACTCAGACATAGAAGACATGGTAAGGAGATGGCCCAGGTTAGACTCAGACATAGAAGACATGGTAAGGAGATGGCCCAGGTTAGACTCAGACATAGAAGACATGGTAAGGAGATGGCCCAGGTTAGACTCAGACATACAAGTTTATCACTGGTTAAACCCAGCTTTTCAGCTGACATGCAGTCTAAGATACAGGACAAGGGGTTGGGCAAGAGTCTTCGTTTTTTACAGTCGGAACAAACAGTGCTTGTCCCAGATTGCCGGGGAGGAGAGAGAGAGAAATGGAGACCCGGGGTTGTGAAAAGGCTACTTGGTCCTGTAACATACTTAGTGCAGACTGAGGGAAAAACTGTGTAAGAAGCATGTGGATTAAATGATGATGCAACCCAATGAAAGAGAAGAGCTGAATGTGTCAGAGTGGAACATCTCTGATTGGGACTTGGACACTACGACTGGGACGGGCACCAATACAGACACACAGATGGTTCCAGGCCGTGAGCCTGAGGGTCCAGAGCATCATGAGAGGCCAAAAAGGGTCAGAAGGCCTCCGGACCGATTGGATCTGTAAACAGGTTGTATATGAGTTGAGAAGTGAAAGACTGTTTTGGAAAACTCATGATGTTCATCGAGGATGTTTTCAGAGGAAGTTAAAATTTCCGTGGAGGAGTTTGGTGTATTGAGAAATGTATTATGTGTTAACGAGTTTAGATTTAAAATGGTTGCAAATAGCCAATGGGATTTGTATGCAGGAGTTTATTTGAATTAACAAATGACATTGGGTTTTCCATTCTTGCATCGAAGTGATTGGATTACGAGATGCAAGGGCGGTAAAAGTTCAATGATGTATTGGGGAGTTGGGCTGAAGACGCTGTAGAGAGTGGTCCACTGGAATGTGTTAAGGAGAACATGAAATAAATCTTTTCAGTTTATTATAAGTACGCTTCGGAGTCTTCAGTAAAAGAACCCAGCATCTTAGGATGCAACAATGATCCTTTATCACGTTTAGAAAATAACAGATTGAAAGACAACAAATAGACTACTTTTAATTAATTAAAAATATGTTAGAGACATGGGACATGGCCTTGTGTTGCTGCACTGTCTAAATATGTTAGAGACATGGGACATGGCCTTGTGTTGCTGCACTGTCTAAATATGTTAGAGACATGGGACATGGCCTTGTGTTGCTGCACTGTCTAAATATGTTAGAGACATGGGACATGGCCTTGTGTTGCTGCACTGACTAAATATGTTAGAGACATGGGACATGGCCTTGTGTTGCTCCACTGTCTAAATATGTTAGAGACATGGGACATGGCCTTGTGTTGCTGCACTGTCTAAATATGTTAGAGACATGGGACATGGCCTTGTGTTGCTGCACTGTCTAAATATGTTAGAGACATGGGACATGGCCTTGTGTTGCTGCACTGTCTAAATATGTTAGAGACATGGGACATGGCGTTGTGTTGCTCCACTGTCTAAATATGTTCGAGACATGGGACATGGCCTTGTGTTGCTGCACTGTCTAAATATGTTAGAGACATGGGACATGGCCTTGTGTTGCTGCACTGTCTAAATATGTTAGAGACATGGGACATGGCCTTGTGTTGCTGCACTGTCTAAATATGTTAGAGACATGGGACATGGCCTTGTGTTGCTGCACTGTCTAAATATGTTAGAGACATGGGACATGGCCTTGTGTTGCTGCACTGTCTAAATATGTTAGAGACATGGGACATGGCCTTGTGTTGCTGCACTGTCTAAATATGTTAGAGACATGGGACATGGCCTTGTGTTGCTGCACTGTCTAAATATGTTAGAGACATGGGACATGGCCTTGTGTTGCTGCACTGTCTAAATATGTTAGAGACATGGGACATGGCCTTGTGTTGCTGCACTGTCTAAATATGTTAGAGACATGGGACATGGCCTTGTGTTGCTGCACTGTCTAAATATGTTAGAGACATGGGACATGGCCTTGTGTTGCTGCACTGTCTAAATATGTTAGAGACATGGGACATGGCGTTGTGTTGCTCCACTGTCTAAATATGTTCGAGACATGGGACATGGCCTTGTGTTGCTGCACTGTCTAAATATGTTAGAGTCATGGGACATGGCCTTGTGTTGCTGCACTGTCTAAATATGTTAGAGACATGGGACATGGCCTTGTGTTGCTGCACTGTCTAAATATGTTAGAGACATGGGACATGGCCTTGTGTTGCTGCACTGTCTAAATATGTTAGAGACATGGGACATGGCCTTGTGTTGCTGCACTGTCTAAATATGTTAGAGACATGGGACATGGCCTTGTGTTGCTCCACTGTCTAAATATGTTAGAGACATGGGACATGGCCTTGTGTTGCTGCACTGTCTAACTACCTTAACAAACAGTGACACATTATATTATTATTATTATTATTATTGACATTTAACATGGAAAAGAGGTGACCCCTTGACTTTTTCCACATTTTGTTACGTTACGGCCTTATTATAAAATTGATTAAATAAAACAATGTCCTCATCAATCTACACACAATACCCCATAATGACAAAGCGAAAAACAGGTTTATAGAAATGTTTGCAAATGTATACAAATTCTAAATGAAAAAAACGTATGTACATAAGTATTCAGACCCTTTGTTATGAGACACTAAATTGAGCTCAGGTGCATCCTGTTTCTATTGATCATCCTTGAGCTGTTTCTACAACTTGATTGGAGTCCACCTGTGGTAAATTCAATTGTTAGTATATGATTTGGAAAGGCAAACACCTGTCTATATAAGGTCCCACAGTTGACACACCCTTCTCTATTGTCATGGTTGCACTAATTGCATTTGTCTACATAACCTGGTTCAATCATTCATAACATCAGTTGATATACAGAGTGTGAGACTCTCTATATATTTTATATCTTCCAGTTCATTCTCCGTTAGTCAGCACCTCTGCACTAAATAATGTTCTCTGGGGGTGCGCCAGCTCATGCTTTTTATTAGAGACTTTAGTCCCCAGAGGTCTTAACCTGGAAAAGGACTATAGTATGTTTTAGAGACTTTAGTCCCCAGAGGTCTTAACCTGGAAAAGGACTATAGTATGTTTTAGATACTTTAGTCCCCAGAGGTCTTAACCTGGAAAAGGACTATAGTATGTTTTAGAGACTTTAGTCCCCAGAGGTCTTAACCTGGAAAAGGACTATAGTATGTTTTAGAGACTTTAGTCCCCAGAGGTCTTAACCTGGAAAGGGACTATAGTATGTTTTAGATACTTTAGTCCCCAGAGGTCTTAACCTGGAAAAGGACTATAGTATGTATTAGAGACTTTAGTCCCCAGAGGTCTTAACCTGGAAAAGGACTATAGTATGTTTTAGAGACTTTAGTCCCCAGAGGTCTTAACCTGGAAAAGGACTATAGTATGTTTTAGATACTTTAGTCCCCAGAGGTCTTAACCTGGAAAAGGACTATAGTATGTTTTAGAGACTTTAGTCCCCAGAGGTCTTAACCTGGAAAAGGACTATAGTATGTTTTAGAGACTTTAGTCCCCAGAGGTCTTAACCTGGAAAAGGACTATAGTATGTTTTAGAGACTTTAGTCCCCAGAGGTCTTAACCTGGAAAAGGACTATAGTATGTTTTAGAGACTTTAGTCCCCAGAGGTCTTAACCTGGAAAAGGACTATAGTATGTTTTAGAGACTTTAGACCCCAGAGGTCTTAACCTGGAAAAGGACTATAGTATGTTTTAGAGACTTTAGTCCCCAGAGGTCTTAACCTGGAAAAGGACTATAGTATGTTTTAGAGACTTTAGTCCCCAGAGGTCTTAACCTGGAAAAGGACTATAGTATGTTTTAGATACTTTAGTCCCCAGAGGTCTTAACCTGGAAAAGGACTATAGTATGTTTTAGAGACTTTAGTCCCCAGAGGTCTTAACCTGGAAAAGGACTATAGTATGTTTTAGAGACTTTAGTCCCCAGAGGTCTTAACCTGGAAAAGGACTATAGTATGTTTTAGAGACTTTAGTCCCCAGAGGTCTTAACCTGGAAAAGGACTATAGTATGTTTTAGAGACTTTAGTCCCCAGAGGTCTTAACCTGGAAAAGGACTATAGTATGTTTTAGAGACTTTAGTCCCCAGAGGTCTTAACCTGGAAAAGGACTACAGTATGTTTTAGAGACTTTAGTCCCCAGAGGTCTTAACCTGGAAAAGGACTATAGTATGTTTTAGAGACTTTAGTCCCCAGAGGTCTTAACCTGGAAAAGGACTATAGTATGTTTTAGAGACTTTAGTCCCCAGAGGTCTTAACCTGGAAAAGGACTATAGTATGTTTTAGAGACTTTAGTCCCCAGAGGTCTTAACCTGGAAAAGGACTATAGTATGTTTTAGAGACTTTAGTCCCCAGAGGTCTTAACCTGGAAAAGGACTATGGTATGTTATAGAGACTTTAGTCCCCAGAGGTCTTAACCTGGAAAAGGACTATAGTATGTTTTAGAGACTTTAGTCCCCAGAGGTCTTAACCTGGAAAAGGACTATAGTATGTTTTAGAGACTTTAGTCCCCAGAGGTCTTAACCTGGAAAAGGACTATAGTATGTTTTAGAGACTTTAGTCCCCAGAGGTCTTAACCTGGAAAATGACTATAGTATGTTTTAGAGACTTTAGTCCCCAGAGGTCTTAACCTGGAAAAGGACTATAGTATGTTTTAGAGACTTTAGTCCCCAGAGGTCTTAACCTGGAAAAGGACTATAGTATGTTTTAGAGACTTTAGTCCCCAGAGGTCTTAACCTGGAAAAGGACTACAGTATGTTTTAGAGACTGTAGTCCCCAGAGGTCTTAACCTGGGAAAGGACTATAGTATGTTTTAGAGACTTTAGTCCCCAGAGGTCTTAACCTGGAAAAGGACTATAGTATGTTTTAGAGACTTTAGTCCCCAGAGGTCTTAACCTGGAAAAGGACTACAGTATGTTTTAGAGACTGTAGTCCCCAGAGGTCTTAACCTGGGAAAGGACTATAGTATGTTTTAGAGACTTTAGTCCCCAGAGGTCTTAACCTGGAAAAGGACTATAGTATGTTTTAGAGACTTTAGTCCCCAGAGGTCTTAACCTGGAAAAGGACTATAGTATGTTTTAGAGACTTTAGTCCCCAGAGGTCTTAACCTGGAAAAGGACTATAGTATGTTTTAGAGACTTTAGTCCCCAGAGGTCTTAACCTGGAAAAAGTCTATAGTATGTTTTAGAGACTTTAGTCCCCAGAGGTCTTAACCTGGAAAAGGACTATAGTATGTTTTAGAGACTTTAGTCCCCAGAGGTCTTAACCTGGAAAAGGACTATAGTATGTTTTAGAGACTAGTCCCCAGAGGTCTTAACCTGGAAAAGGACTATAGTATGTTTTAGAGACTTTAGTCCCCAGAGGTCTTAACCTGGAAAAGGACTATAGTATGTTTTAGAGACTTTAGTCCCCAGAGGTCTTAACCTGGAAAAGGACTATAGTATGTTTTAGAGACTTTAGTCCCCAGAGGTCTTAACCTGGAAAAGGACTATAGTATGTTTTAGAGACTTTAGTCCCCAGAGGTCTTAACCTGGAAAAGGACTATAGTATGTTTTGTGAAGAATCCATTCCCTTGGTAGTCCAGTCCCCCCCCCCCCCCTTCCCAACTTGTTGATGTTTATTTTCCAATACCTAACATATTGAACATGTGTTATATAGCTATGGTTTTACATCAATGATATCTACTGCAGTTGAAATATGATTGCCCTGTCTCCCAAATTGTTTTAGTGGTTCCATTTGTGTAATTGACCACTAGGTGGAGACATTGACCACAGTACCGCTCACCCTGAGGACCAACTTGTATAGTCCACCACACCCTCTCTCATTAGCACCACCAGCTGAAGAGAGTTTCTCCCTAATTGTGTTCCCCATGCAGGCCCTGCGCCACGAGGGTGAAAAAGGGGGAAATGGCATTGTGTGCATGGAGCACTTTAACAATTCCATGTCCAAGGAGGTCTGGGTGCAGTGTTGGGAATGATGGGCTCACCAAGCCTGAACCCCAGGACAGCCATACCACTGTCACCAAGCCTGAACCCCAGGACAGCCATACCACTGTCACCAAGCCTGAACCCCAGGACAGCCATACCACTGTCACCAAGCCTGAACCCCAGGACAGCCATACCACTGTCACCAAGCCTGAACCCCAGGACAGCCATACCACTGTCACCAAGCCTGAACCCCAGGACAGCCATACCACTGTCACCAAGCCTGAACCCCAGGACAGCCATACCACTGTCACCAAGCCTGAACCCCAGGACAGCCATACCACTGTCACCAAGCCTGAACCCCAGGACAGCCATACCACTGTCACCGAGCCTGAACCCCAGGACAGCCATACCACTGTCACCAAGCCTGAACCCCAGGACAGCCATACCACTGTTACCAAGCCTGAACCCCAGGACAGCCATACCACTGTCACCAAGCCTGAACCCCAGGACAGCCATACCACTGTCACCAAGCCTGAACCCCAGGACAGCCATACCACTGTCACCAAGCCTGAACCCCAGGACAGCCATACCACTGTCACCAAGCCTGAACCCCAGGACAGCCATACCACTGTCACAACTGTGACTCTGATTAAATGAACATGTCCAACATTCAGTCACACACACAGACATGCACATACAGACACGCACATACAGACACACAGACACACACATACAGACACACACACACGCACATACACACCACAAACGTTCAGGTGTTTAGTTTTGCCTAGAAGTTGTTTGGTTGAGAAAGACCATTTAGTGGAGGGGAAAATAATACAATATTTATTATTATTTCTGCCAAATATTTCTGCAATGTTGCTCTCATGGTCTCAATAAAGTTGTACAATATTTAGTTGCATGTCAAGATTTATGCACTTTTTAATTCTGTTACAATTCAGCCCAAGCACTGTTACAATTAAGCCAGACCATGGGGTAAATTGTAACACTTCACTCCTTGTAGTTAAGACAACACCATTCATTTGCAGTTTGATTTACATATATAATAACCACACCAATTTGTAAAGGACAGATGTAGGTTGTTTGTATCAAGTTTTGGACACACCACCATAAAGGATCTCTGAGAAACTGACAAAAATGTGAAAAGTGTTACAACCATCTCCGGTCTCCCTACATGTTCAACTTAATGGACATGTTTTCCATCTCAAGAGGTCAAATAAACAAATGTCTATAGTGCCTATTAAGTGCAGGCCCGGCGCCACCAGGGGGCAGAAGAGGGCAATGCCCCCTTAGTTGGAATATTGTGCCTCCTCAGTTCTGTATCCATATTCTGTCCCACAATCTGCCCCCTCCGTCACGCCCAACCCATTTGTCGTGTATGCTTCATTCATGCAAATCCCTTGCAAGCATCATACCTACGTCATACACATTTTACCGGTTAGAGGGGCGGGGTCAATCTGACCGTTTAGGTTTACTTTCAAAGTATGTTTGAAAGTAAACTGCTGGTCCGACGCTAATCACCGAAGCCAAGGCCGCTGGGCCGACGCTAATCACCGAGGCCAAGGCCGCTAAGCCGACGCTAATCACAGAGGCCAAGGCCGCTGAGCCGACGCTAATCACCGAGGCCAAGGCCGCTGAGCTGACGCTAATCACCGAGGCCAAGGCTGCTGGTCGACGCTAATCACCGAGGCCAAGGCCGCTGGTCCGACGCTAATCACAGAGGCCAAGGCCGCAGAGCCGACGCTAATCACCGAGGCCAAGGCCGCTGAGCCGACGCTAATCACCGAGGCCAAGTCCGCTGAGCCGACGCTAATCACTGAGGCCAAGGCTGCTGGTCGACGCTAATCACCGAGGCCAAGGCCGCTGGTCCGACGCTAATCACAGAGGCCAAGGCTGCTGAGCCGACGCTAATCACCGAGGCCAAGGCCGCTGAGCCGACGCTAATCACCGAGGCCAAGGCCGCTGAGCCGACGCTAATCACCGAGGCCAAGGCCGCTGAGCCGACGCTAATCACCGAGGCCAAGGCCGCTGAGCCGACGCTAATCACCGAGGCCAAGGCCGCTGAGCCGACACTAATCACCGAGGCCAAGGCCGCTGAGCCCAGCAGCAAAGGCACCTGCTCAACCGTCTTGCAGCCTGGTGACATAGGAGGTAACCAACCCGGCCTGCAGCCTGGTGACATAGGAGGTAACCAACCCGGCCTGCAGCCTGGTGACATAGGAGGTAACCAACCTGAGGAGGGGCCTGCAGCCGCCAAGACCAAACCTAGCCGCAGCACCGCCAGTATATTACAAGCACCGACGCCTCCGTTAGTGCCTGATGACCTCGGTGATGAGGAGCCAGCGCAGGTTTGTCTGGGGAAATACCCAACCCGCCTGTAATGTGGGAGAAAACTGACATTTTGTAGCACGTGGTTCAAAGGCAGAGAGTGACTGCTGCAAGCCAGATGCAGTTTGATGAGTTATGGGAGAAATACAAGCACACGGACACCCCCGCTCCAAGCAAACGGCAAAGAGTAGTGAGTAGTAATCTGAAAGAACATGTGGTGGAAACAACAATGGGCCAGCTAGAAGAGGACAATGAGAGGGAGTGGAACAGACTGTTTTTCAGCACTCTGGATGCTGTACTGGGAGAAATGTCAGCAAGATTTAACCAATGAAACAGCCAACTTGCCTTGCACCCAGAGAATGAAACCTTTATGGATGTGGAAAAAGTGGAACCACTGCTGGACTTAATCTCAGGAGATTTTGTGGAAACTGAGTTTACTGTCGCACGGCAGTTTCTACAGACTGAAATCGCCCGATCTGGAGAAGAAAATTGGACAACGCAGAGCATTTTGGAGAGATTCTCCGGGCCTCTAACAGCAATGTCTACTGTGATGATGGCATTGAAGCTGGGATTAACATTTGGAGCATCCACAGCAACTTGCCAAAACTCCTTTACAACATTTTTTTCAAAAACGTATTCAGTGAGCACAGACGGAGCATGTTGCACAGGAGGAAAGCACAGCTGATTCAACTGACATTTGAGAGGGATCTTACAAGCAAATTCTGTGGGGAGTGGAAGGAGAGACTGCTGAGGAGGTTCAACACAGCATCAAGGCGGCTGCAACTCTTTTGAATCTGGGTGAGAACAGGCAGCCTGGCTGGGCTTGGAGTATTTAGTTATTTGCTAGCTTTTGGAAATGCGTGGCAAACGTCAGAAATAGGCGTAGACGTGATTTTCTTTATTGGCCTTGCTGCCAAGTCTACTGCTTGATTTCTGTGATTGGATTGGAAATGTTTGGTTTATAATATCATGGGATTGTTTTTAATGTTGTTTTATAATGTAGAAGAGGTGCTTTGCATTACATTGATGAGGGTGGGCAGACCTTGACCAATGGTTGAGTAACGATGTAGCTATAGTGTTGCCATTAACAACTCGTTGCTATGGAATACTAATGTCTCTGTTATCATACGCAGCGTAGGACGGCACTCTGGTGGGAAGACAGCTTGGTAGCTGCGTCCAAGCTGCATTGGACCGATAAGTCCTGGTAGTGCATTCTACATTATTGTTTGCTTTCCGCCATTGGAAATGCATTGTATTGGCATGAGGAAGTGTTATTACGGTAATTAGCAACTGTTTTGCATTGGATTGATGGGTATTGTGCATGTAGCTGTGTAGCGTTGTCATAACTTGCAATTTCTGGAGGCGGTTATGAATTGTCCACGTTTGTAAAGCGATGCAGTAGCCTGTATTCTTGCGGCAAGACAGCCGTGCGTGGCTGCAAATACATTGTGTACTATTGATTATAATCCATCCTGTGTTATCAGCAAGCAAAAATAGTTGTGCCCCCTTAGTCATTTCTGATGCCCCCTTGCCGAGTTAATCCTGCCGCCGGGCCTGGGTTACAGGTGAAATAAATGATGGTGAACGTGCAAGGTGATGAGATTGTTGCTCCTTTCCAATAAATATCGAGGGTCTTATTCTGGTGACATGTTGATCGATGCTTGGCTGCTAATGAAGGTAGTTATGTGGCACTACATTAGATCACTCAAATATGGTATCCTTGCGCGCTGCAGGATACATTCAGAGTAAGAATTTGTGATTAGTCCGGAGTCCCGGCTAGTGCTGCGGCTGACCCCCTTAAATACCTGCCGCCTCAGTACATCCACCTCTTCCTTTTCTCTCCTCATTCATTTGTCTTGGAGATGAGAGGCTGGTGGTTGACAGAGGAAAAGGAAACCAGGTAGAAAGAGGAGGATACAGGGCATTCAGAAAGGATTCTGACCCCTTGACCTTTTCCACATTTTGTTACGTTACAGCATTCTACAATTGATTAATTAAATAACAGTCCTCATCATGGTTAACTAGTCTGTATATTCCACTGATTCATATGGATGCCAGTCCATTCATTGGCTGTAAAAGTGGGTAAAACCAGACAAGCATATAACTGTAGCTATGTGGTCTTTACTTGAGTGTGTTTCAGCAGGGTGAGGTCAGAGAGATGCTTCCAAGTCAGTATTTTTCTGAACTCATAAAATCCTTTCCACAATCTGATGGGATGAATGTTCAACCCCATTTAAATGACCATAAAGTCTATATAGTACCTTTAAGTTAAGACCTCACAGATCTGTTCATGGCAAAGCAGTTCAATTAATGATATTAATTGATTCTTAAAGAATATAACTTTTAAATCATGAGCCTCATCTTGAGGAGTCACCTGTGACAGTATTCATAAAGAGTAGGAGTTCTGATCTGGGATCAGTTTAGCCTTTTAGATCATAATGAAACAGATTAGATGGACAGGGGGGACCTGATCCTAGATCAGCACTCCTCCTCTGGGAAACTGCCTTTATGAATAAGGGCCCAGGAGTCACCAGGACCAAGAAACCGGACACATACAGTTGTAAAGTCTAGTTACAGCAGGTGTTTACTGCCATCTAGTGGAAGGTATCAATAAACCACTTTATTATCAGGGTTGGGAGACCGCTGAGCTGAACGTAAAGACGCAGGGAAAGGAGCATCTCTTTATCAAATCCTCCTTCAGAGTCCAATGCAGGTAAAACATTGTGATTTCTATATAGTGCTGTATCTGAAAGAGCATATTCTGCAGTTTCTATGGCACTTACCTTTATCAAATAACTCTCAACATTCAAGAGGTGAAGCTCTATTTCCAAATGTCACTTTTCTCAACAATATCTGTGCTGTCAATGTATTTATCACATGACCACTCCAGCAGCAGCATTGCTCTGGCAACTAAGCAAAAACTAGTAACATAATCCAGTTAAAATATGCTATTCTGTTGTCAATGGCTGAATGGCCAATAGAAACCAGATAGAAACTGATAATGGAGCATGTGACTTCAGTTTTGGTTAGCAGCGGATGTCGAAACCAACTTGCTCAATGTCTTTCCATATCTGGGGAAAGATGAAACCAGGCCAGCAGGTGAGTGACTGTTTGACTGTGGTTTTGAGACACGTGGAGCCTTACATGGGCAAAGGCAGAAATGGGACCATAGACAGATTCTTCACATCAATTTCCCTGTCAGACAAGTTGATTGCAAAGAAGACTATCCTGCTCAGAACAGTGAACACACAAAGGCAGAAGCTGCTGGTAAAGCAACACTCACAGTGTGATGGAGAGTGGTAAAGCAACACTCACGGTGTGATGGAGAGTGGTAAAGCAACACTCACAGTGTGATGGAGAGTGGTAAAGCAACACTCACGGTGTGATGGAGAGTGGTAAAGCAACACTCACGGTGTGATGGAGTGTGGTAAAGCAACACTCACGGTGTGATGGAGAGTGGTAAAGCAACACTCACGGTGTGATGGAGAGTGGTAAAGCAACACTCACGGTGTACAGATGTTAAATAAATAAGTGTTAGCTTCCTCAGCACCATGCACCCCACTGTTGCCACCGGCGGTGACCAGAAGAAGAAACCGGAGACAGTGACAGACTACAATCACACAAAGGTATATACATTATCTTTTCCATATACAGATAGCCTTCCCATCTGCCAAACACCAAATAGGATCCCCTTTTATTATATTACATTCATATTATTACTATTAGTATTATCATTCTATATAATTATAACCTTTTCTATTCTATTTTATTTTATGTAAAAGGTTGGTGTGGATGCTAGACCAGATGTCCAGACTGTACTCTGTAAAAGGGGGTACTCTCCTCTGGCCTGTTGACTGTACTCTGTAAAAGGGGGTACTCTCCTCTGGCCTGTTGACTGTACTCTGTAAAAGGGGGTACTCTCCTCTGGCCTGTTGACTGTACTCTGTAAAAGGGGGTACTCTCCTCTGGCCTGTTGACTGTACTCTGCAAAAGGGGGTACTCTCCTCTGGCCTGTTGACTGTACTCTGTAAAAGGGGGTACTCTCCTCTGGCCTGTTGACTGTACTCTGTAAAAGGGGGTACTCTCCTCTGGCCTGTTGACTGTACTCTGTAAAAGGGGGTACTCTCCTCTGGCCTGTTGACTGTACTCTGTAAAAGGGGGTACTCTCCTCTGGCCTGTTGACTGTACTCTGTAAAAGGGGGTACTCTCCTCTTGCCTGTTGAGGTGTTCTACAATGTGCTCGACATGACTGCTATCAACACTTGTTGTACAAGCAATGCCTTGACAAGACAGTCAGCAGGAGACATTTCATCATGGATCTGGCATGTGAGCTTGGTGAGAACCACATGAACGCAGAGAAAGAAGCTACAGTCACCAAGCAGGCCGTCAAGACAGCAGGTCCTGCTCTCCCTCTTCCCCAAGCACCACAGCTCCCACTGGGGAAAAATACACAATGTCAAGACAGCAGGTCCTGTTCTCCATCTTCCCCAAGAACCACAGCTCCCACTGGGGAAAAATACACAATGTCAAGACAGCAGGTCCTGTTCTCCCTCTTCCCCAAGGACCACAGCTCCCACTGAGGAAAAAGACACAATGTCAAGACAGCAGGTCCTGTTCTCCCTCTTCCCCAAGCACCACAGCTCCCACTGGGGAAAAATACACAATGTCAAGACAGCAGGTCCTCCTCTCCCTCTTCCCCAAGAACCACAGCTCCTACTGGGGAAAAATACACAATGTCAAGACAGCAGGTCCTGTTCTCCCTCTTCCCCAAGAACCACAGCTCCCACTGGGGAAAATACACAATGTCAAGACATCAGGTCCTCCTCTCCCTCTTCCCCAAGAACCACAGCTCCTACTGGGGAAAAATACACAATGTCAAGACAGCAGGTCCTGTTCTCCCTCTTCCCCAAGAACCACAGCTCCCACTGGGGAAAAAGACACAATGTCAAGACAGCAGGTCCTGTTCTCTCTCTTCCCCAAGAACCACAGCTCCCACTGGGGAAAAATACACAATGTCAAGACAGCAGGTCCTGTTCTCCCTCTTCCCCAAGAACCACAGCTCCCACTGGGGAAAAAGACACAATGTCAAGACAGCAGGTCCTCCCTCTTCCCCAAGAACCACAGCTCCCACTGGGGAAAAAGACACAATGTCAAGTCAGCAGGTGCACACCTGAACAAGGCCCATGAAAACTGTGTGCAGGGAACCGATTTGATTTGTTTGTGGAACCGAACCATAAAAAGAAGATGTGATTGATTCATGTGTAAAGGCGCGTTACAGTGTCTGATACAATCAAAACATTATTGTTTTTACATCTTGTCATAAATATATTTCCACAAATATTTATTTATGCAATTCATCCTTTACAATTGTTCATGCACTGGTGCTTTTGTTTAGGAATACTGCAAATCATTTCACCTGAACAACTGGCTGGTTATATTATTATTATAATACTTTTTTCATTTGTACTTTGTCAAAATAAACTGTAAATTGAATTTATTAAGTACTAAAACTCTATTACTAATTGAATCTACAAATAAAGTTGATCAGATGGATTACACTGTAATGTTTTATTGTAAGGGAAACAGAAATAGGCTATAGGCCTTTTTTAAATTTTACTTTGTAGAATAAACTTTTTTTTAAGTTACAAAAAACATATATTTCCACGAATATTTCTTCATGCAATTAATCCTTTACAATAGTTTATGCACTATGTATCAAGCGTTTATTTATCAACCATGTTTGCACACCTTGCTCTAGTGCAGGGATGGGCAACTCCAGTCCTCGGGGCCTGATTGGTGTCACACCTTGCTATAGTGCAGGGATGGGCAACTCCAGTCCTCTGGGCCTGATTGGTGTCACACCTTGCTCTAGTGCAGGGATGGGCAACTCCAGTCCTCTGGGCCTGATTGGTGTCACACCTTGCTATAGTGCAGGGATGGGCAACTCCAGTCCTCTGGGGCCTGATTGGTGTCACACCTTGCTCTAGTGCAGGGATGGCCAACTCCAGTCCTCGGGCCTGATTGGTGTCACACTTTTGCCCCAGGCCCAGCTAACACACCTGACTCCAATAATTAACTAATCATGATCTTCAGTTTAGAATGTGATTACTTTAATCAGCTGTGTTTGCTAGGGATGGTGAAAAGTGTGACACCCCGAGGATTGGAGTTACCCATCCCTACTAGCTGAAAGGCCAGGTGGTTCTAGTGTTAATGACTGGTAGATGGGTGTTGCTCATGCATTCACTCATGCTGACCGGCTCCAGTACTTTGTTCTTGACTAAAACCTCCAAGTCAGCCTTGACTTATGGTCTGATAGCATAATGTACAGGTCCTGCTTTCAGAAACGTTGGTTTGCTGTCTGGCTTAATGCTAAGCTTCCCTGTAATGTCGTTCATACTACCCAGCTGTCCATTAAATACTTCTCCATGTTTCTTTAAGATGGCAGGTAGGTCTGTGTCTCCATGTGTCATTGTATGCACTGATGGCCAGTCCAGTGTGATTTTCTCCAACTATGAACATCCCAGTAGTGATGCATAGTCTCCTTTCACAACATAGAGTGGCAGCTTTTCAGTTTGTCTGTTTACCTGAACTGTGACATCAGTGATGCCTCTCACAGTGACAGATTCACCTGTGTAAGTCTTTAACAGGAGGTGCGCTGATTGAAGTGGAAGGTGTTTCATTGTCTTTTTTCTGACACAGGAGATACAGCTGCCGCTGCATCAATCTCCATACCCACCGGCTGTCCCTCTAGCAAGGGGGAGACATAGTAGCAGTGCGGCCCGCCAAGAAGAAGTCAGGATTTTCAGTGTGACTTCCTCGTCTGATGAGTCACTCACCTCCGTGTTCTCTTACTCAACAGTGTGAACATGTCTATTTGTCTTTCCTTGGAATTGTGATTTCTCTGTTCTCTTTTTGTTTCTGGAGACTTGTCCGATGTTGCCCTTTTTACCACAGGCTGGACAATCCATGTCCTTACACCAGCATGTGACTTGATTTCCCGGTCTTTGATTTTCAGTTGAAACTCTGTTGAAACACTTTATTTATTTGAAAGGAACACAGACAAGAACAAATAGCAGCAGGAATGGTTATACAGCTAGAGACACAATACTGTTAAAATATATATCAGAACAAATAGCAGCAGGAATGGTTATACAGCTGGAGAAACACAATACTGTTAAAATATACATCAGAACAAATAGCAGCAGGAATGGTTATACAGCTAGAAACACAATAATGTTAAAATATATATCAGTATATTATGGAAACTAGTTATTGCAGATAAATACAATTATAACAAACCACATATACAATCACCCACCCTCCAACCCCTCCTGGGACCACCCCAACCCACCCTCCAACCCCACCTGGGACCACCCCAACCCAACCTCCAACCCCACCTGGGACCACCCCAACCCACCCTCCAACCCCTCCTGGGACCACCCCAACACACCCTCCAACCCCTCCTGGGACCACCCCAACCCACCCTCCAACCCCTCCTGGGACCACCCCAACCCACCCTCCAACCCCTCCTGGGACCACCCCAACAAACCCTCCAACCCCTCCTGGGACCACCCCAACCCACCCTCCAACCCCTCCTGGGACCACCCCAACCCACCCTCCAACCCCTCCTGGGACCACCCCAACACACCCTCCAACCCCTCCTGGGACCACCCCAACACACCCTCCAACCCCTCCTGGGACCACCCCAACCCACCCTCCAACCCCTCCTGGGACCACCCCAACCCACCCTCCAACCCCACCTGGGACCACCCCAACCAACCCAACCTGATCTACATGAAATGAAATACAAAATCAAGTTGTGATAAAATCAGTAAGGCACACATTTGCATGAAAATAAATATGAACGGGCAATCTGTTGGGTAAAAACACACTTGTTTCAGCTGCAGATAACCAGCTGTCAGTTGTTGTTTGGCCCCATGGATCCTTGCAGTGGATAGTTCTGAATAAATGATATCTATAAAAGTGCTGATCCAATGAGGTGTGGTGGTTGCCATCTTAGTTCCAACATCTTTTTAGCTGCTGTCCAACCTGACAACATTATACGTCTTTGCTGTAATGACAGTGGTGAATTATCATTCAGTAATAACAGTTTGGGGGAACAAGGTATGAGGATACCTCTTTCCAAAACATGTCCCCTGGTCACTCCCAGTACATATAATTAAAGGAGTCCAAGGCACCTTGATTACATAGATCACACAGAGGAGCGGTTGTGATTTCTATTAAATGATGTTTTCTAGGTGGAAGGTATACCCTGTGTATGAGATTAAAATGTATCAGCTGATGATTAGGATTGTTAGATGAACCCACTAAGTTCCTGATGAACTCAACTGGTGAGCCTCTTTAGCAGCTAGTTCCATGGACACACTGATTTCAATGTCCTTTGCCAAGGTCAGATGACTTTCAGTCAGCAGTCTCTTTTGTGTAGCTTCACTCCGTAGCCCACATACTAGTCTGTCTCTAATGATGTCATTTACAACAGCATTAAACTCAGTGTTCTGGTAGTTTCTTTAATGCAGCAGCAAACATTGTTACTGATTCTCCCTCTTCCTGATGTCTCCTGTGGAACCTGAACCTTTCAGCATTAACTAGTGGTTCTGGTGAAATATGTCCTTTAAGTATCTCCACAATATCCCCATACGTCTTATTACCTGTTCTGTCTGGCTGTAGCAGGCTGCCTAGTAAATTAAATGTCTTTGGCCCCATTACACTAAAACATGTAGGCACAATGTTGTCCTCATCCATGTCATTTACAAGAACAAACTATTCAAACCTGTCACGATCGTCATAATAAGTGGACCAAGGCGCAGTGTGATATGCGTACATACTTTTAATGAGTACTTACTACAACACAACAAAACGAAACGTGAAGTCCTCGGTTAACAAACACAAACCTACACGGAACAAGATCCCACCAATAACTGTGCCAAACAGGCTGCCTAAGTATGGTTCCCAATCAGAGACAACGAGCTACAGCTGCCTCTGATTGGGAACCAACCGGCCAACATAGAAAACACGATCTAGAATAGAAACATAGAAAACTAAACATAGAAACTAACACCCTGGCTCAACATAAAGAGTCCCCAGAGCCAGGGCGTGACAAAACCGTTCTGTATATGAGCTCCACTGCTCAATACTTTCATCAAACTGTCCAATGTTTCCAACAATTCCAATAATTTTTTGTTTCTCAATAAGCTCCTGATTGTCACTCACTTCAATATTGTCCTCAACCAAAGCAATATTTTCCTCAGTCACGTGATCTTCATTCACTTCACTCACTGACGTTTCCTCCTAAGTTCGCTCATTTAGCAGTTTTAAATAAAAGGTTTGTCTTCACAGTTGAATAAATGTCCTTTCCTTTAATCATGTTGTTTTCCCACTCCGATGTCCGTCTCGAGTCCTTTTCTGCCGTCCATGACGATGTTAACTCCAGTGGTGGAAATGTCATGGGCCTCTCACTCCACCGGGTTACCACCTTAATTTTCTTCCACTCTGCTCACCACTCTCTCTACTCAGCCTAACTAGCTCCACCTGTCCCTGCTCTGCTCTGCTCTAATTACTCTGCCAGCTGCGCTGCATTACCCACTACCTCTCCCAGTATTTAAGGCCCTGTCTTTCAGCTCTCCGGTGTCAGATCGTCTGCAAAGCTCACACCCGGAACCTGTTTGCTCGCGCTTCTGGCTCACCCTGGTTTTGTGACCCCGGACCTGCCTGTTTTTTTGGATACTCTTCTGCCTCAGGAGATCCAGACCTGCTTCTGCCATTACGACTCCTGACTACTCTTCAATCCCGGTAACTCTGACCAGCCTTCTGCCTTGCTACTACGTATTTTGGATTTCCCTTGAACTGTACTGCTGCCTGGTTTCATTCCGCCCTGTTGTGTCTGTGTCTCCCCCCCCCAGGACTTCTGGACCACCCACCACCGGCTTCATAGGACGCATCGCTGCCACTGGGGGGGGCACAGACCCAGCGCATTGGACGGGATCCCTGTTACCCCTGGAGCCTTCATTCACTCCCTACTTCCCTTTTCCCTTAAGTTTAATAAACTTTCTGGTGTGACGCAATTGTGGTCCTCTGGTCGTCTGTCTGAACCGTGACAGTACGATCTGACCATTATGGACTCAGCGCACACTTTCCCCGACATGGAAACCGATGAGCATGAGCAGCAGTTCCAGCAGCAGCAACAACAACTCGCCATGATCATTCAACTCCTCACCAACCTTACCCCAGCCAGTCTGCCCACCAGCCCAGCCCCCGAGTTACCTGCCCCGGTCATTGCAGCCGCTGCTCCGGAACCCAAGATTGGAAACCCCGAGCGGTTCAACGGCGATTCAACCCAGGTCCGGCCATTCCTGACTAGCTGCCGACTTCAGTTCTCCTTGCAGCCAAGGACCTTCGCCACGGAGGGGGCTAAGGTTGGGTATGCCATCCCTCCCATGACGGGCCGAGCTCGACTCTGGGGAACAGCAGAGTTCGAACGTCAAACCCCCGCATGTGCAACCTTCGACCTGTTTGCTGAGGAGATGCTGAAGGTGTTTGACCTGGATTCACCCACCGCAGAGGCGTCTCGTGAACTGTTCAGTATTCGACAAGGCAGACGTACAGTCGCAGACCATTCCATCGACTTCCGAACCCTGGCTAGACGAAGTTCTTGGAACACACCATCGTTGGTGGACGCGTTCTTCCATAGTTTGGCTGACTATATCAAGGACGAGTTGGTCTCCCATGAACTGCCTTCCACTCTTGATGAAGCCATCGCACTGACTGTCAGGATCGACAGAAGGATACAGACCCGTCGTCGTGAGAGGGGGCGCCAAGGTCCACCTACTACCGGCATTCGGAGAGATCCGACTGGGCTCCTGTCATCTACTGCCACTCACCCAGGTCAGCTTGATCAGTCTGAGCCTATGGAGATTGGGCGAGCCTCCCTCACTCCTGCAGAGCGCCAGCGCCGCTTCACCTCAAACCTCTGCCTCTATTGTGGAGGTGATGGACATCGTGTGGTAACCTGCCCTTTAAAGGGCCGAAGCTCACCGGGCATAGGGGGAGTCCGGTTGAGTTCAATGACCATCCAGTCCTCTGACCGCAAACCCCTGCTGCAAGTTCACCTCCGCCTCTCTGACTCAACTCACACCCTGGCTGCTCTGGTGGATTCTGGCGCCGAAGCCAACATAATGGACATCAAGCTGGCACGCCAACTGGGACTGGAGAACCTCCGTTTGACACCTCCTATTCCTGCCCGGGCACTGGACGGACACTTACTCGGATCGGTCACTCATGTCACGGCCCCGGTCTCGATGGGTCTGTCCGGAAACCATCAAGAAACTATCCAGTTTCACCTGCTCCCCTCTCCAGGCCAACCCCTCATCCTGGGTTACCCATGGCTCCGCCGGCACAACCCTCAGCTCGACTGGGTGACCGGGGTGATCAGGGAGTGGGGAGAGGACTGCCACCGAACCTGCCTGCTTGCTGCCGCACTACCCCCTCGGCCAGTACCTACTAACTCCGCTCCTGACCTCTCCAATGTCCCAGAATGCTACCATGGTCTCAGAGAGGTGTTTAACAAAGCAAGAGCCACATCTCTGCCCCCTCACCGACCGTACGACTGTGCCATCGACCTCCTCCCTGGAACAGCTCCTCCAAAGGGTCGTCTTTATTCGTTGTCTGCTCCTGAAAGAAAGTCCATGGAGGACTACATCAATGGCTCTCTGTCCGCAGGATTAATCCGTTCATCTTCATCTCCTGCTGGTGCTGGCTTCTTCTTTGTGGGGAAGAAGGACGGATCTCTTCGCCCCTGCATCGACTACAGGGGACTCAACGACATCACAGTGAAGAACCGTTACCCTCTGCCTCTGCTCACCTCTGCTTTTGAGTTGCTCCAGGGAGCCACTGTTTTTACTAAGTTGGATCTCAGAAACGCTTACCACCTAGTGCGGATCCGGGAGGGAGATGAATGGAAAACCGCATTCAATACACCAACAGGCCACTACGAGTATCTGGTTATGCCTTTTGGCCTCACCAATGCTCCTGCTGTGTTCCAGGCTCTAGTGAATGATGTACTGCGGGACATGTTAAACAAGTTTGTCTTCGTTTACCTGGATGACATCTTAATCTACTCCAGAAACCTGTCTGAACACACCCGCCATGTCCAGCAAGTCCTTCATCGTCTTCTGGAGAATTCCCTCTACGCCAAGGCAGAGAAATGTGAGTTTCACGTCAAGACAGTGGCCTTCCTGGGGTACATAGTGGCAGAGGGAAGTATCCAAATGGATCCTGCCAAAGTATCAGCAGTCACTTCATGGCCAGTTCCGGAGAACAGAAAGAAGCTGCAACAGTTTCTGGGGTTTGCTAACTTCTATAGGAAGTTTATCCGGAACTACAGTACCGTTGCTGCCCCTCTCACTGCTCTAACCAGCACCAAGCAACCCTTCACCTGGACCCCAGCAGCCGACAAAGCCTTCAGTACCCTCAAGGTGAGGTTCACCTCCGCTCCCATCCTCCAGATGCCTGATGTGGACCGGCAATTCATTGTGGAGGTGGACGCCTCGGATGTGGGAGTTGGTGCTGTGATTTCTCAGTGGGCTGCGGAGGATAGGAAGCTCCATCCCTGTGCCTTTTTCTCACGTCGGTTGTCCCCCTCTGAGTGCAATTACGACATAGGGAACCGTGAGCTGCTGGCTGTGAAGCTTGCCTTGGAGGAGTGGCGTCACTGGCTGGAGGGGTCCACCATTCCATTTCTCGTTTGGACCGATCATAAGAACTTGGAGTACATCCGCACGGCCAAACGGTTGAACTCCAGGCAGTCCCGCTGGGCCCTGTTCTTCACCAGGTTTAATTTCACTCTGTCATACCGGCCTGGATCACGCAACACCAAGCCAGACGCCCTCTCCCGTCAATTCCAGAAGGATGACACCCCCTCCAAGGACCCTGTGTCGATTCTGCCAAGTCCCTGCATCGTTGCAGCTCTGACCTGGGCTGTTGAGGAACAGGTGCTGGAGGCTCTCCGTAACCAGCCAGGTCCCAGCACTTGCCCAGCTGACCGCCTTTTTGTCCCCGAAGACCTGAGGTCCCAGGTCGTTCAGTGGGGACATGACTCCCGCCTAGCTTGTCACCCTGGCTCCACCCGCACTTACAACCTGCTCGCACAGAGGTTCTGGTGGCCCTCTCTGAGGAAGGATGTACGGGAATTCGTCCAAGCCTGCCCCATCTGCAACCAACACAAGTCGTCCTGCCAGCCCCCAGCCGGATTGCTGCAGCCCCTGCCTGTGCCCAGACGTCCCTGGTCTCACATCGCCCTTGACTTTGTCACGGGGCTGCCCCCTTCAAGTGGCATGACCGTCATTCTCACCATCGTTGACCGTTTCAGCAAGATGGCACACTTCATTCCCCTCCCCAAGCTCCCAACCGCCAAGGAGACCGCCCAGGTGGTCCTGGAACACGTCTTCCGGATCCACGGACTGCCAAAGGATGTAGTTTCTGACCGTGGTCCACAATTCTCCTCCGCTTTTTGGAAGGAGTTCTGTCACCTGCTGGGAGCCACAGTCAGTCTGACTTCCGGATTCCATCCCCAATCCAATGGGCAGTCAGAGCGGGCTAATCAGGAGCTCGAGAAGGCACTGCGATGCATGACTTCACGCAACCCCCACTCCTGGTCGCAGCAATTGACATGGGTGGAGTACGCACACAATTCTCTGACCTGCTCTGCCATCGGTATGTCCCCTTTCCAATGTGTTTATGGATACCAGCCTCCTCTATTTGCCAGCCAGGAAGAGGAGGTTACTTGCCCATCTGCACTTGCTTTTGCCCGTCGATGTCGCCGCACCTGGTCACAAGCCCGAGCCACACTCCTCAGATCCGTTGCCAGCTACACTACCGGGGCCAACCGTCGGAGAATTCCTGCTCCCACCTACCATGTTGGTCAAAGGGTGTGGTTGTCATCGAAGAACCTGCCACTCAGGGTGGAGTCGCAGAAGCTGGCACCTCGGTTCATTGGCCCATTCCCTATCATAAGAGTGATTAGCCCAACTGCTGTCCGGCTCCAACTGCCTAATTCCCTGAGGGTGCACCCCACTTTCCATGTGTCTAAGATTAAGCCCATCCATGAGAGTCCGCTGGTCCCTGCTGCGCCTGGTCCTCCTCCTCCACGGCTCGTCGATGGTGGTCTGGTTTACACCGTCCGCCGCCTGCTTCGGTCCAGACGGAGGGGTAGGGGTCTCCAGTACCTCATTGACTGGGAGGGCTATGGACCTGAGGAAAGGACCTGGGTGCCAGCTAGTCGGATTGTGGATAGGACTCTCATCACCGCTTTCCACCAACGGCATCCTGATCAACCTGCAATCCGTAGGGGCCGCCCCAGAGGGGTCCCTAACCGTCCGGCCCGCTCGGCTTCCTGTCCTGTGCCTGATCCTGTCTCGGGACCTGTCCCATCTCCCGACCACGGCCCTCCGGCTTCCTCCGAGGATGAGGACGTTCACTCGGACCGTTCGGAGGAGTTCTAGCCCTCCTCCGGCTCCCCTCCTCCCGCCCGGCGTGGTGTTGCTCTTGGGACTTCTGGGGCCGTCCCTTGGGGGGGGGGTTCTGTCATGGGCCTCTCACTCCACCGGGTTACCACCTTAATTTTCTTCCACTCTGCTCACCACTCTCTCTACTCAGCCTAACTAGCTCCACCTGTCCCTGCTCTGCTCTGCTCTAATTACTCTGCCAGCTGCGCTGCATTACCCACTACCTCTCCCAGTATTTAAGGCCCTGTCTTTCAGCTCTCCGGTGTCAGATCGTCTGCAAAGCTCACACCCGGAACCTGTTTGCTCGCGCTTCTGGCTCACCCTGGTTTTGTGACCCCGGACCTGCCTGTTTTTTTGGATACTCTTCTGCCTCAGGAGATCCAGACCTGCTTCTGCCATTACGACTCCTGACTACTCTTCAATCCCGGTAACTCTGACCAGCCTTCTGCCTTGCTACTACGTATTTTGGATTTCCCTTGAACTGTACTGCTGCCTGGTTTCATTCCGCCCTGTTGTGTCTGTGTCTCCCCCCCCCAGGACTTCTGGACCACCCACCACCGGCTTCATAGGACGCATCGCTGCCACTGGGGGGGGCACAGACCCAGCGCATTGGACGGGATCCCTGTTACCCCTGGAGCCTTCATTCACTCCCTACTTCCCTTTTCCCTTAAGTTTAATAAACTTTCTGGTGTGACGCAATTGTGGTCCTCTGGTCGTCTGTCTGAACCGTGACAGGAAAAAGTACCCAATTGTCATACTTGAGTAAAAGTAAAGATACCTTAACAGAAAATGACTCAACTAAAAGTGAAAGTCACCCAGTAAAATACTACTTGAGTAAAAGTCTAAAAGTATTTGGTTTTAAATATACTTAAGTATCAAAAGTAAATGTAATTGCTAAAATATACTTAAGTATCCTTTACATCCTGTAATTCCTTACATAAAGCAAACCAGACGATTTTCTTGTTTTTAAAATGTACGTTCAGCCAGAGGCACACTCCAACACTCAGACAATTTACAAACAAAGCATTTGTGTTTACAGAGTCCCCCAGATCAGAGGCAGTAGGGATGTTCTCTTGATAAGTGCGTGAATTGGACCATTTCCTGTCCTGCTAAGCATTCAAAATGTAACGGGTACTTTTGGGTGTCAGGGAAAATGTATGGAGTAAAAAGTACATAATTTTCATTAGGAATGTAGTGAAGTGAAAGTAAAAGTAGTGAAAAATATGAATAGTAAAGTCAAGTACAGATACCCCCAAAAAACTACTTAAGTAGTACTTTAAAGTATTTTTACCTAAGTACTTTACACCACTGGTTAACTCTCTTTCTTAGCTAGCTAGACTATGCACTTGCCTCTGCTATCAATACACTGTGCTAACATTAGCCTAGACTGGACCACAGAAAATAACAGTTTTAAACAGTTGTAAAAACCCACTTCTTCCAGACAGAATAGTTCCTGTAGATTCAGACTTACTCATCGCCAATCTTTTGTTATGTCTCGTGGGTTTCATAACCACGTCTGTATAACAATTCAATAATGATGAGACAGGAGACAGGAATCAGTTCAACCATTTATCTGGAACGTGATCATCTCAACACATACAAACCCCATGATGCACTGCGGCACAACCCCAATATACAACAAATACATAAGTAAATGGACACACAACAAAACTCATAGAGGAATTTAAATGTTCATTTCTAGAAAGTAGTGCCATGGGATAGGGTCAGAAATGTCAGTATGTTTGATAACTGGTTACAGAGGTGACATAACAAGCATAAGGTCCATTATAACACAGTGAAGTAGAGGTGGGAGCTAAAAGCAGACATGGACAGTGAGACGGTGTGAGGAGGTCAGGGGTGAAACACTAGATCAGGACAGGTAGAAATGGCATGGCTGGAAATAGACACAGAGACACATTCTGATCATGGCTCAGACCTGACCTGAGACACCCAAACAGAAGATGCCATAGCAAAGTCCTGTCCGGTAGGCTATATGGGATTTCCTTTCATCAAAATGTGTGTCCAGTGTGTGTGTTTGTCCAGTGTGTGTGTGTGTGTGTTTGTGTGTGTCCAGTGTGTGTGTGTGTGTGTGTGTGTTTGTGTGTGTCCAGTGTGTGTGTGTGTCCAGTGTGTGTGTTCAGTGTGTGTGTGTGTGTGTGTTCAGTGTGTGTGTGTGTGTGTGTGTGTGTGTGTTTGTGTCCAGTGTGTGTGTGTGTCCAGTGTGTGTGTGTGTCCAGTGTATGTGTCCAGCGTGTGTGTGTGTGTCCAGTGTGTGTGTCCAGTGTGTGTGTCCAGTGTGTGTGTCCAGTGTGTGTGTGTGTGTGTGTGTGTGTGTGTGTGTGTGTGTGTGTGTGTTTGTGTGTGTCCGGTGTGTGTGAGTGTGTCCAGTGTGTGTGTGTCCAGTGTGTGTGTTTGTCCAGTGTGTGTGTGTGTGTGTGTGTTTGTCCAGTGTGTGTGTGTGTGTGTGTGTGTGTGTCCCGTGTGTGTGTGTGTCCAGTGTGTGTGTCCAGTGTGTGTGTCCAATGTGTGTTTGTCCAGTGTGTGTGTGTGTGTACAGTGTGTGTGTGTGTGTATGTCCAGTGTGTGTGTTTGTCCAGTGTGTGTGTGTGTCTAGTGTGTGTGTTTGTGTCTAGTGTGTGTGTTTGTGTCCAGTGTATGTGTGTGTGTGTGTCCAGTGTGTGTGTGTCCAGTGTGTGTGTGTGTGTGTGTTTGTGTGTCCAGTGTGTGTGTGTGTCCAGTGTGTGTAAGTGTCCAGTGTGTGTGTGATCAGTGTGTGTGTGTGTGTACAGTGTGTGTTTGTCCAGTGTGTGTGTTCAGTGTGTGTGTTCAGTGTGTGTGTGTGTGTGTGTGTGTGTGTGTGTGTGTGTGTGTGTGTGTCTAGTGTGTGTATGTGTTTGTGTGTGTGTGTGTCTGGTGTGTGTGTCCAGTGTGTGTGTGTGTCCAGTGTGAGTGTGTCCAGTGTGTGTGTGTCCAGTGTGTGTGTGTGTCCAGTGTGTGTGTGTGTGTCCAGTGTGTGTGTGTGTCCAGTGTGTGTGTGTGTGTGTCCAGTGTGTGTGTGTGTCCAGTGTGTGTGTCCAGTGTTTGTGTTTTTGTCCAGTGTGTGTGTGTGTGTGTGTTTGTTTGTGTCCAGTGTTTGTGTATGTGTGTTTGTGTGTGTCCACTGTGTGTGTTCAGTGTGTGTGTGTGTGTGTACAGTGTGTGTGTTTGTCCAGTGTGTGTGTGTGTGTGTGTGTGTGTGTGTCCAGTGTGTGTGTGTGTCCAGTGTGTGTGTGTGTCCAGTGTGTGTGTTCAGTGTGTGTGTGTGTGTACAGTGTGAGTGTGTCCAGTGTTTGTGTTTTTGTCCAGTGTGTGTGTGTGTGTTTGTTTGTGTCCAGTGTGTGTGTCCAGTGTGTGTGTGTGTGTCCAGAGTGTGTGTGTCAGTGTTACCATGGTTATTATTTACAGGGACACTGAGGAGTAATAATGAACCCCAAACCCTGGATAGAGGGGCTCAGTGAATGTGGAGTGGAATGTGTTCAGGTGGGTCAGTGTGTCAGAGGAGACTCTGTAGAAGGACAGAGTGCCGGCTGGCCAGTCCAGATACACTCCTACTCTGTGGGGTTTGGAGGAGCGGACGTCTATGGTGGTGAGATTATTATTGTGCCAGGCAGAGTAACTGTTGCCAGAGCAGATCAGACTCCAGGACTTGTCATTACATCCAACCCTACAGTCATTATCCTCTCCTCTCCTGCTGATTCCTTTATATGTCACTCCTATATCAGCCCCTCCCCCACTCCACTCTACCTCCCAGTAACAGCGCCCAGTCAGACCCTCTCTACACAGCACCTGTCTACAGTCCTCAAATCTCTCTGGGTGATCAGGATACGGCTGCACCTCTGTCCTACATGTCACCTTTCTGTTCTCCTCAGACAGAGAGAGGAGTCTGTTTACTGTGTTTAGGTCCAGTGTGAGATCACAGACATCTGATGGATGAAACCAGACACAATATTAGAAATCATCATCATTCACATTAGAATGTTAACTCACTTTTCACTAATTCATTTAATGTAGATGTTTCTAGGTATCAAAAGGAGAAGTAAAGGTAACTTGAGACTTGTTGAATGATCAAATGTTATACTGTATGGTAATATAAAACACACTTATTCCCATTAATTACACACACACACACATGCACAGACAAACTGAACACACACACACATCCTGAACACACACACACACACACACACACACACACACACACATACACATACACACACACACACTGGACACACACACACATCCTGAACACACACACACACACACACACACACACACACACACACACACACACACACACACACACACACACACACACACACACACACACACACACACACACAACCTGAACAAACACACAAACACACACACACATCCTGAACACACACACATACACACACACACATCCTGAACACACACACACACATACACACTGGATACACACACACACACACACACACATTTCTAATGTAACAGGAACACGCCACACACATATACAGACACACACATTGTCAAAGCAACACTTTGTAAACTTTGGTGTCCCTGATTTGTGCTTCTGTAGAACCACAGCTGATATTTAATATGACCAAGTAAGTAATGATGGTGGTCTTTGACTTTGACTTCACTTGAATTAAGACTTATTCTTAGTCATATTTTTCACAGCAGTCAACACTCACATTTTCTAAGTCCAGGTTTCATTGTGATCTCTACACCGTGTTCCACACTGTAGCGGTAAGCAGAAGAACAGACAGTCATTGAGGGATACACCTGAACTCACACACACACACACACACACACACACACACACACACACACACACACACACACACACACACACACACACACACACACACACACACATTCAGCATATAACTTTGTACAAGCGGTGGTAAGAATTTTTGTCTGTGTGTGTGTCCAGTGTGTGTGTGTTTGTGTGCAGTGGGTGTGTCCTGTGTGTGTGTGTGTGTCTGTGTGTGTTTGTCCAGTGTGTGTGTGTGTGTGTGTCCAGTTTGTGTGTGTCCAGTGTGTGTGTGTGAGTGTGTGTGTGTGTGTGTGTGTGTCCAGTTTGTGTGTGTCCAGTGTGTGTGTGTTTGTGTGTCCAGTGTGTGTGTGTATGTCCTCTTTGTGTGTGTGTCCAGTGTGTGTGTGTGTGTCCAGTGTCCAGTGTGTGTGCCCAGTTTGTGTCCAGTGTGTGTGTGTTCAGTTTGTGTGTTTGTCAAGTGAATGTGTGTGTCCAGTGTGTGTGTGTGTCCAATCTGTGTGTGTGTCCAGTGTGTGCGTGTGTGTATGTGTGTGTGAGTGTCCAGTGTGTGTGTGTGTGTCCAGTGTGTGTGTATGTGTGTGTGTGTCCAGTGTGTTTGTGTGTGTGTCCAGTGTGTGTGTGTGTGTCCAGTGTGTGTGTTCAGTGTGTTTGTGTGTGTGTCCAGTGTGTGTGTGTGTGTCCAGTGTGTGTGAGTGTGTGTGTGTGTGTGTGTCCAGTGTGTTTGTGTGTGTGTGTCCAGTGTGTGTGTCCAGTGTGTGTGTGTGTGTGTCCAGGGTGTTCAATGTGTGTGTGTGTGTGTCCAGTATGTGTGTGTGTCCAATGTGTGTACTGATACACGTGCACACACACACACACACACACACACACACACACACACACACACACACACACACACACACACAGGACACACACACACACTCACACACACACAAACTGGACACACACACTGGACACACACACACACACACTCTGGACACACACACTGGACACACACACACACACACTCTGGACACACACACTGGACACACACACACACTCTGGACACACACACACGAACTGGACACACCACACACACACACACACACACATGCACACACACTGGACCCCCAAACACACACTACACACACACACACACACACACACACACACACTCACACACACACACACACACACACACACACACACACACACACACACACACACACACACACACACACACACACACAGGACACACATACACACACACACACACACACACACAACACAAAACACAGTCTTTATATAACTTAGTCCAAGTGGTGGTCAGAATGTTTGTCTTAACTAGCCTGATAACTCCAACATGTCTGATATGAACATTGACATAAACCCTCTACATACTTGAGTTTCTCCAGTCTGCAGTGTGGATCATCCAGTCCAGCAGAGAGCAGTCTGACTCCTGAGTCTCCTGGGTGATTGTAGCTCAGGTCCAGCTCTCTCAGGTGTGAGGGGTTTGACTTCAGAGCTGAGACCAGAGAAGCACAGCCTTCCTCTGTGACTAGACAGCCTGACAGCCTGCAAAGAGTCAAATCATATTAAAACCACACTGCTATTCTTTGGTGGTGAAAATAGTGGCAGTATATTTTTTCTTCATTTTCAGATATATCAGTGTCCTGAAACCTGCCATATCTATTCATAAATGAATGTTTCATTATTAGAAATGACAAATTATCAAAGTATTACTTGTAGATAGAAAAATGCATATGACAAATATTTGAGTAGACTGACCAGAGCAGTTTAAAAAGCAGTATCAGTCAAAAGACAGACAGTGAGGTATCAGATTTAGATTGTATTGAGTATACAGTCCACACCATATCTATTTTGACAGTGAAGCTAACATTTTAAATGTGGCTCTATACTCCAGCATTTTGGATTTGAGATCAAATGTTTCATATGAGGTGACAGTATATAATGTCACCTTTTATTTGAGGGTATTTTCATACATATCTGTTTCACCATTTAGAATAATAAAAGCCCTTTATGTATCTAGTCCCCCTATTTGAAGAAGTCATAAGTATTCGGACCAATTCACTTATAGTGTATTAAAGTAGTCAAAAGTTTAGTATTTGGTCCCATATTCTTTGAATGCAATGACTAAATCAAGCCTGTGACTGCCATGATTGAGAAAGATCATGAATGAATCTTGAATAATAATGAGTGAGAAAGTTACAGAGGCTACAACAAAACATGCTAACCTCTCACCATTACCAATAACAGATGGGGTATTCCTTGTTCCTCTGTAACTTTCTCATTCATCCTTATTCACGATTCATTCATGATTATTCATAATCATGGTAGCATCCACATGAATGTAGAAGTGTTCAGAAACATCTTCTATTCTTACTTACAATACAAGTGAAGTGACTCCAAAATGACAGGACATTATTCACCATTCAGTTTCTATTGGGAAAAACATCATCCAAAACACAACCAAGACAAACTGCAAATGCATTCAACAAGATTGTAGAATCACAAGCTTGATGTAATCACTGCAGGCAAGGAATATGGGACCAAATACTAAACTTATGACTACTTTAATACAATATAAGTGAATTTGTCCAAATTATTACGACTTCTTCAAATGGGAGAACTAGATACATAAAGTACTTTCATTTCTAAAAAGTAACACAGATATGTATGAAAAACCTCAAATAAAAGGTGACATTCTGTACTGTTGCCTAATATGAAACATTATATCTCAAATCCAAAATGCTGGAGCATAGCACCAAATGTAAAGCTGTAAGCTTCACTGTCCAAACACATATGGTGTGGATTATGTGTTCCTGGTAAACACATGTGGATCTGGTGAACAGTTATCACTTGTTGACCAACTACAGGAATACTGACCTCAGAGTCTCCAGTTTACAGTGGGGATTCCCCAGTCCAGCAGAGAGCAGCTTCACTCCTGAATCCTTCAGGTCATTGTTACTCAGATCCAGCTCTCTCAGGTGTGAGGGGTTTGACTTCAGAGCTGAGACCAGAGAAGCACAGCCTTCCTCTGTGACTAGACAGCCTGACAGCCTGCAAAGAGTCAAATCATATTAAAACCACACTGCTATTCTTTGGTGGTCAAAATAGTGGCAGTATATATTTTTCAACATATTCAGATATATCAGCGTCCTGAAACCTGCCATATCTATTCATAAATGAATGTTTCATTATTCGAAATGACAAATTATCAAAGTATTGCTTGTAGATAGAAAAATTCAAATTACAAATATTTGAGTAGACTGACCAGAGCAGTTTAAAAAGCAGTATCAGTCAAAAGACAGACAGTGAGGTATCAGATTTAGATTGTATTGAGTATACAGTCCACACCATATCTATTTTGACAGTGAAACTGACATTTTAAATGTGACTCTATACTCCAGCATTTTGGATTTGAGATCAAATGTTTCATATGACGTGACAGTATATAATGTCACCTTTTATTTGAGGGTATTTTAATACATATCTGTTTCACCGTTTAGAAATGAAAGCACTTCATGTATCTAGTCCCCCATTTGAAGAAGTCATAAGTATTCTGACCAATTCACTTATAGTATATTAAAGTAGTCAAAAGTTTCGTAGTTGGTTCCAAACTCGTTGGTTGCATTTGCAGTTTGTTTTGGTTGTGTTTTGGGTTATGTTTTGTCCAATAGTAACTGAATGGTGGATGATGACTGGAGTAATTTTCTGTCTAAGTGAGTAGATAACATGTTTCTAAACACTACTAAATTAATCCTGATAATGCCATGATTAATAAAAATCATGAATAAATCATGAACAATTATGAATGAGAAAGTTACAGAGGCTACAACAAAACATGCTAACCTCTCACCATTACCAATAACAGAGGGGGTATGATCCTTCCGCCTCTGTAACTTTCTCATTCATTAAATTCACCATTTATTAATGATTATTTATAATCATAGTAGCATCCACATGAATGTAGAAGGGTTCAGAAACATCTTCTATTCTTACTTACAATACAAGTGAAGTGACTCCAAAATGACAGGACATTATTCACCATTCAGTTTCTATTAAGATAAATATAATCTAAAACACAACCAAGACAAACTGCAAATGTATTCAACAAGTTTGTAGAATCACAAGCTTGATGTAATCACTGCAGGCAAAGAATATTGGACCAAACACTAAACTTTGGACTAAATTAATTTGTCCAAATAATAAAATACTTTTTCAAATGGGAGAACTAGATACATTAAGTGCTTTCATTTCCAAACGGTAAAATATATATGAATACCTTTAAATAAAAGGTGACATTCTGTTCTGTCGCCTAATATGAAACATTCCATCTCAAATCCAAAATGCTGGAGCATAGCACCAAATGTAACACTGTAAGCTTCACTGTCCAAACACATATGGTGTGGACTATGTGTGCCTGGTAAACACATGTGTATCTGGTGAACAGTTCTCACTTGTTGACCAACTACAGGAATACTGACCTCAGAGTCTCCAGTTTACAGTGGGGATTCCCCAGTCCAGCAGAGAGCAGCTTCACTCCTGAATCCTTCAGGTCATTGTTACTCAGATCCAGCTCTCTCAGGTGTGAGGGGTTTGACTTCAGAGCTGAGACCAGAGAAGCACAGCCTTCCTCTGTGACTAGACAGCCTGACAGCCTGCAAAGAGTAAAAACATATTAAAACCACACTGCTATTCTTTGGTGGTCAAAATGGTGGCAGTATATTTTTTCAACATATTCAGATATATCAGTGTCCTGAAACCTGCCATATCTATTAATAAATTAATGTATCATTATTAGAAATTATCAGATTATTGCTTCTAGATAGAAACATGTACAGTGAGGAAAAAAGGTATTTGATCCCCTGCTGATTTTGTACGTTTGCCCACTGACAAAGAAATGATCAGTCTATAATTTTAATGGTAGGTTTATTTGAACAGTGAGAGACAGAATAACAACAACAAAATCCAGAAAAACGCAGGTGAAAAATGTTATAAATCGATTTGCATTTTAATGAGGGAAATAAGTATTTGACCCCCTCTCAACCAGAAAGATTTCTGGCTCCCAGGTGTCTTTTATACAGGTAACGAGCTGAGATTAGGAGCACACTCTTAAAGGGAGTGCTCCTAATATCAGTTTGTTACCTGTATAAAAGACACCTGTCCACAGAAGCAATCAATCAATCAGATTCCAAACTCTCCACCATGGCCAAGACCAAAGAGCTCTCCAAGGATGTCAGGGACAAGATTGTAGACCTACACAGGGCTGGAATGGGTACAAGACCATCGCCAAACAATTGGTGAGAAGGTGACAACAGTTGGTGCGATTATTCGCAAATGGAAGAAACACAAAAGAACTGTCAATCTCCCTCGGCCTGGGCCTCCATGCAAGATATCACCTCGTGAAGTTGCAATGATTATGAGAACAGTGAGGAATCAGCCCAGAACTACACGGGAGGATCTTGTCAAGGATCTCAAGGCAGCTGGGACTTTAATCACCAAGAAAACAATTGGTAACACACTATGCCAGGGTTCTTCAATTCCGGTCCTGGAGGGCCGAAACACCTCTGTTTTTCATCCTCTCCTTCTAATCAGGGGCTAATTCAGACCTGGGACACCAGGTGAGTGCAATTAACTACCAGGTAGAAATAAAAAACAGAAGTGTTTCGGCCCTCCAGGACCAGAATTGAAGAACCATGCACTATGCAGTGAAAGGACTGAAATCCTGCAGCGCCCGCAAGGTCCCCCTGCTCAAGAAAGCACTTATAAAGGCCCGTCTGAAGTTTGCCAATGAACATCTGAATGATTCAGAGGAGAACTGGGTGAAAGTATTGTGGTCAGATGAGACCAAAAACTAGGTCTTTGGCATCAACTTAACTCGCCGTGTTTGAAGGAGGAGGAATGCTGCCTATGACCCCAAGAACACCATCCCCACCGTCAAACATGGAGGTGGAAACATTATGCTTTGGGGGTGTTTTTCTGCTAAGGGGACAGGACAACTTCACCGCATCAAAGGGACGATGGACGGGGCCATGTACCGTCAAATCTTGGATGAGAACCTCCTTCCCTCAGTCAGGGCATTGAAAATGGGTCCTGGATGGGTATTCCAGCATGACAATGACCCAAAACACACGGCCAAGGCAACAAAGGAGTGGCTCAAGAAGAAGCACATTAAGGTCCTGGAGTGGCCTAGCCAGTCTCCAGACCTTAATCTCATAGAAAATCTGTGGAGGGAGCTGAAGATTCGAGTTGCCAAACGTCAGCCTAAAAACCTTAATGACTTGGAGAAGATCTGCAAAGAGGAGTGGGACAAAATCCCTCCTGAGATGTGTGCAAACCTGGTGGCCAACTACAAGAAACGTCTGACCTCTGATTGCCAACAAGGGTTTTGCCACCAAGTACTAAGTCATGTTTTGCAGAGGGGTCAAATACTTATTTCCCTCATTAAAATGCAAATCAATTTATAACATTTTCTGGATTTCTTTACTGTTATTCTGTCTCTCACTGTTCAAATAATCCTATCATTAAAATTATGGACTGATCATGTCTTTGTCAGTGGGCAAACGTCCAAAATCAGCAGGTGATCAAATACTTTTTTCCCTCACTGTATAGTACAAATATTTGAGTAGACTGACCAGAGCAGTTTAAAAAGCAGTATCAGTCAAAAGACAGACGGTGAGGTATCAGATTTAGATTATATGAGTATACAGTCCACACCATATCTATTTTGATAGAGAAGCTAACATTTTAAATGAAAGCACTTTATGTATCTATTCCCCCCATTTGAAGAAGTCATAAGTATTCTGACCAATTCACTTCAAGTGTATTAAAGTAGTCAAAGGTTTAGTATTTGGTCCCAAACTCGTTGGTTGCATTTGCAGTTTGTTTTGGTTGTGTTTTGGGTTATGTTTTGCCCAATAGTAACTGAATGGTAAATGATGACTGGAGTAATTATCTGTCTAAGTGAGTAGATAACAGGTTTCTAAACACTACTAAATTAATCCTAATGATGCCATGATTAATAAAAATAATGAATGAATCATGAACAATTATGAATGAGAAAGTTACAGAGGCTACAACAAAACATGCTAACCTCTCACCATTACCAATAACAGAGGGGGTATGATCCTTGTTCCTCTGTAACTTTCTCATTCATCATCATTCACGATTCATTCATGATTATTCATAATCATAGTAGCATCCACATGAATGTAGAAGAGTTCAGAAACATCTTCTATTCTTACTGAATATACAAGTGAAGTGACTCCAAAATGACAGGACATTATTCACCATTCAGTTTCTATTGGGAAAAACATAATCCAAAACACAACCAAAACAAACGGCAAATGTATTCAACAAGTTTGTAGAATTACAAGCTTGATGTAATCACTACAGGCAAAGAATATTGGACCAAATACTAAACTTTGGACTAAATTAATTTGTCCAAATACTTATGACTTTTTCAAATGGGAGAACTAGATACATTAAGTGCTTTCATTTCTAAACAGTAAAACAGGTATGTATGAATACCCTCAAATAAAAAGTGACATTCTGTACGGTCGCCTAATATGAAACAATTTCAAATCCAAAATGCTGGAGCATAGCACCAAATGTAAAACTGTAAGCTTCACTGTCCAAACACATATGGTGTGGACTATGTGTGCCTGGTAAACACATGTGGATCTGGTGAACAGTTATCACTTGTTGACCAACTACAGGAATACTGACCTCAGAGTCTCCAGTTTACAGTGGGGATTCCCCAGTCCAGCAGAGAGCAGCTTCACTCCTGAATCCTTCAGGTAATTGTTACTCAGATCCAGCTCTCTCAGGTGTGAGGGGTTTGAACTGAGAGCTGAGGCCAACAGTTCACAGGATGTGTCTGTGAGTTTACAGCCAGTGAGTCTGTCAACAGAGTAAATACCATGAGGGACAGGTTGTATTAAAATATTACATTTAGCTTTTCCTGCTTACACTGTTACCCCTGCACTAATAATGTGAACACTGTGTATAGATGTCTCAATGCTACAACTTTTCTGATCCGTTTGTTTAAGACTTTTCAGCTGATAGAAAGTTTAGTCAGCCAATGAAAATGTTGTTGTTCTTACATACAGTAAAGTTTGGTCTGAGGGATAGTCACATGAGTACTTACAGAGCCAGTCAGCCAATAAAAATGCTGCTGTAACTACAATGTATTTTGGTGTGGGATATTTCCATGAATACTTACAGAGCTTTCCTGCAGCCTCTCACAGCTGGGAGCAGTCTCCTACGACCCTCCTCTGATGTCTTGTATACCTTCGGGTCAAACACATCCAGAACCTCCTCTGATATCTGTAGCATGTAGGCCAGTGCTGAACACTGAGAATGTGTGAGTTTATTTGATCTCTTCTCTGACCTCAAGTACGCTTGGATTTCCTCCTGTAGTGAATGGTCTTTCATCTCTATCAGACAGTGGAAGAGATTGATGCACCTCTCAGGGGAGATGTTCTTCTTCTGCATCACCTTAAGGGATCGGATTGTTTTCTTGACGCTGTCTGGACTGCTTTCTGTCTGTGTCACCAGACCTCGTAGGAGTTTCTGATTGGACTCCAGTGACATGCCATGAAGGAAGCGGACAAAGAGGTCCAGGTGTCCGTTCTTGCTCTCCAAGGCTTTATCCACGGTACTCTTCAGCAGCTCATGCAAGGTTAGCTCTTCAGATGCAGCTCTAGACTTTCTCTTGAGGAAGGGCTTCAGTGCATCCATGTTCTTGGTTGTGTAACAATGGTACATGTAGACAGCTGAGAGAAACTCCTGAATGCTCAGATGAACAAAGCAGTACACCACTCTCTGAAATAACACAGACTCTTCTTTAAAGATTTGTGTGCACACTCCTGAGTACACTGAGGCTTCTTTGACATCAATGCCACACTCTTTCAGGTCTTCTTCATAGAACATGAGATTACCCTTCTCCAGATTTTCAAACGCCAGCTTCCCCAGCTTCAGAAGAATTTCCTTATCTGACTCCATGAGCTCCTGTTGATCCATCTCATCTCTTCTATGATATTTCTGGTTCTTCAGGCTGGTCTGAATGAGCAGGAAGTGTATTGACATCTCAGTCAGAGTCGTGGGCATCTCTCTCCTCTTGTCTGTACTCAACATGTGTTCAAGGACTATTGCAGAAATCCAACAGAACACTGGAATGTGGCACATGATGTGGAGGCTCCTTGATGTCTTTATGTGTGAGATGATTCTGCTGAACATGTCCTCATCACTGAATCTCTTCCTGAAATACTCCTCCTTCTGTGGGTCATTGAACCCTCGTACCTCTGTCACCTGGTCAACACATTTAGGGGGGATCTGATTGGCTGCTGCAGGTCGAGTAGTTATCCAAAGGAGAGCAGAGGGAAGCAGATTCCCCTTGATGAGGTTTGTCAGCAGAACATCGACAGACGATGTCTGGGTGACATCAGACACCTTTTCGTTGTGCTGGAAATCCAATGGAAGTCTGCTTTCATCCAAACCATCAAAGATGAACATAGCTTTACAGGCAGTGAGTTTCTTTGCATTGCCTATGTCTAGTTCTGTGTGGAAGCCATGTAAAAGTCTGAGAAGACTGTACTGGAGATCTTTAATCAAGTTCAGCTCCCGGAAAGGAAGCACAAATATGATATCCACATCTTGGTTCGCCTTCTCTTCAGCCCAGTCTAGGATGAACTTCTGCACAGAGACTGTTTTTCCGATGCCAGCGATGCCCTTCGTCAGCACAGTTCTGATGCTTTTCTCTTGGCCTGGTAAGGGTTTAAATATGTCATTGCAGTGGATTGCTGTGTCATGTGAGGTTGGTGTCCTGGATGCTGTCTCTAGCTGCCACACCTCATGTTCATTGTTAACCCCTTCACTCTCTCCTTCTGTGATGTAGAGCTCTGTGTAAATCCTGTTGAGGGGAGTTTGGTTCCCTGCTTTTTCCATGCCTTCTATCACACATTCATACCTCCTTTTCAGACTGTCTTTATGGTTTACTATAGCTCTCTGCAGGTTGTCATCCACTACAAGGGAAGAGGGAAAATGATGTGTATCAGAAACATTCATTGACAGGATGAAAAGTGGGCCTTCCACAACTACAGTAACTTCTATTATCTCATAATATTGTAGTTAACTACTGTAAATCATATTAAGGTATTGACTTGGCCCACGTGTGCAAGTGGTCTTACTGTTTTCAGAGCCTCTTGTTTTATTGGGTTGACTCAGCTGCTGTAGTACAGGCCGTGTTCTGGATCTCTTTCTACACTGAGGACAGTCATAGTCTCCTGAAGGAGCAGGTTTCTCCCAGTATCTGGTGATGCACTGTCTACAGAACCTGTGTCCACAGGTGATAGAGACTGGATCCCTCAGCACCTGCTGACACAATGCACACCCGGACTGATCCTCTGGCAGAGTAGACCTTCCACTACAGAGATAAAGGAGAGAGAGAGATTGTAGATGTTAATACTGATCCTCTGGCAGAACAGAAAGACAGACACAGAGAGAGAGAGAGAGAGAGAGAGAGAGAGAGAGAGAGAGAGAGAGAGAGAGAGAGAGAGAGAGAGAGAGAGAGAGAGAGAGAGAGAGAGAGAGGAGAGGAGAGAGAGAGAGAGAGAGAGAGAGAGAGAGAGAGAGAGAGAGAGAGAGAGAGAGAGACTTAATACTGATCCTCTGGCAGAGCTGCAGAAAGTTTAGTGATGTTTGGAGTCATACAGTATGTATCAGGACCTTGACATATACAGTAGATGGACCTACAGTAACACCATGAATGTTTTAATGATCAGAATGGAGCAAAGAACTAGATGGGTTTGTTAATCCATGGAAATATCTTCATGATAAATCACAATCTTGACTTTTCAGTTCTTACAATGGATCAGTTGTACAATCAATATAAGTTGTAGATCAATATATGTTAGAGGATTCCACCTAGTAGTAGTAGTAGTAGTAGTAGTAGTAGTAGTAGTAGTAGTAGTAGTAGTAGTAGTAGTAGTAGTGGTAGTAGTAGTGGTAGTAGTGGTAGTAGTGGTAGTAGTAGGTAGTAGTAGTAGTGGTAGTAGTAGTAGTAGTAGTAGTAGTAGTAGTGGTGGTAGTAGTAGTAGTAGTGGTAGTAGTAGTAGTAGTAGTAGTAGTAGTAGTAGTGGTAGTAGTAGGTAGTAGTAGTAGTAGTAGTAGTAGTAGTAGTAGTAGTAGTAGTAGTGGTAGTAGTAGGTAGTAGTAGTAGTGGTAGTAGTGGTAGTAGTAGTAGTAGTAGTAGTAGTAGTAGTAGTAGTAGTAGTAGTGGTGGTAGTAGTAGTAGTA
>NW_028161533.1:0-21203 GCF_964263955.1 Coregonus lavaretus | reverse complement strand
GCCTGGCTGGGTATGACCTTTAACTCCAAAGGTAAGGAACTCCTCAGGTAGTACACAGTGAAAGTATACACAGATGATTCTTACTGTTAAAAACATGTAAAGATCATGTACTGTAAGGTCATATAATCTAATGTGTTATGTAAGAAGAGTCAAATATCAGAGTGACATATGCTAGTCATATACTCATTCATATATTAACATACATTATTTGTACCCACCTTTTTGCAATAGGGTATTCCAGGGCTATTTCAAGGTATTCTTCAGACAGGCATGGCCATACTGTGTGAACATCAGTGTGTGTTTGTGTGTGTGTTGTTCCTGGTGTTGTCCTGCAGGGAGCAGTCTGATGTGGTCTGAGAGTGCAGAGGTGAAGTTCACTAACTGGGAGGTGCAGGGCACCAACCTGAGCATGCTGTTTCCCAACACCTGCTTCTGGATCCAGAGCAACACTGGCCTGTGGAAACCAGGCTCCTGCAAGAACCGCACGCACGGAGTCATCTGCAAACGGCCACGCAGTAAGGAAGGCCTCACACTGTAGCACAGACAAATAACAATATGGACAATGTCCTACATGTACATAGTGTCAAAGTCGCGTCAATTCAAATCTGGTATTAGGAACAAAAGAGGTCAACACGACTTCTAAGATATACTAGTTATTTTAATTAATGCAAAAACCTTCAATGGTAAATATGATGTTTCGTATATATGGGCTCTCTGAAACACCTCGCAGGGCACTTCAGAGAACTAACCCATTGTTCTGGGTTCTTGCTCAAATACTCTGACAGAGGGAGTTTCCCACCTCTCTGCTGACCAATTAGAGTAGAGACTTGAGCGTGGTTTAGACTTACTCAGTCAATCCGTTGATGCATCTCTGTTACCAGGCATATGTCCATATCATAACAACCCTTAGACACCATTCCTACGTCCAAGGAAGGTTCACAGATCACAAAGAACCAGTATATTCCAGCATCTGGAGACACAAATCCCTATCTCCCTTTACCCCCTAAAACAGCTCTTCACATCAATCACAGCCTGCCAGGTGTCACAACCTACATTAGCCCAGTCAAGAATGCATTCTTTCTAAGTTAGTCATCCCATCAATTATAAACATAATAAATCTCTCACAATAGTGATAGCAAAGATGTATGACCACTTACTGTGCTTCATTTAAAACTGCCAACAGCAATCTCTGAACTGACAACACAACTCAAATGTTATCTTTTTCGTTGCAGGTGCTGAGGCTTCGGCAGTAGTCTGTAAGTATGGATAGGATATCCTATGTTGTTTGTTCAAGTCATGAAATGTTAGATTTGTTTAAATCTGTAATGCTAATCTGTAAAAAAAAATAGTCATTCTCTCTCTCCCCCTCTCTCCCTGTCTGTTTCAGCTGAAGAGGACCACCTGCCCACTCTGATCGTGATCATGGTGACAGGCCTGGTGTTGGTGATCCTCATCGTGGGCATGATCTACCTGTACCGCCGGCGCCAGGCGGGCACCCTGGGCTCTTACGAGGGGGCGCGCTACAGCCGCACCAACTCCAACCCCTCCGAACAGGCCGAGAAGAACATCCTGGTGTCTGACATGGAGCTCAACGAGCAGCCGGAGTAGCACAGCCAACCAGGACCCCCCCCCTCCCCCTGGGCAGGAGACACCTGGGAGTACCTAATATTGACTGACTGATACACATTCTGCTTCTACATTTTATGTCCCTGTTCTGTTTGAAGAGATGTTGAAGATGCTGAAGGTCTGTGCTGTGTAGAGCGTAGCAGATGCCAATCAAATTCCATTTAAACAGTCATTCTCCAAAGGGGTTAATAATATGCAAATTACAATATGAACTGCTTTTCCTAGTAGTATAGAAATAATGTTTCTGATGTCAGTTTCGCATTTCATTTCAAACAAGTTCATGTTTTTGGTCACTATGTCTAAAAGGCAGATGCCAAAAGCCAAAGCCTTTGCACCAGTTCTTCCCTTGTCAAGAGACTCAGTATCATCCAAATATCCACACAACCTCCATCGAGACCATGACAGTATTTACCTGAGGTTAACTTCAGGTTTGTTTTGTATATTTCCTTTTGGTTTGTTTGTGTGTTTTTTGTCAAAACCAGTGCAGCTGTAGTGAATCCTTCTTCAAATTCTGGTTGTTGTGGTGAAGCTTCTGTTGTTGCCCGTCCCCTGCCCTCCCTCCCTCCCTTCTGTTCTAACTGACACGTCAGCAGAGGCTGGTTGGAAAGCAATACTTACTTCAGTGTGGAAGAGAAGAGGACAGTGATTTTACAGTGACGATTTTAGAGTCCCTGGCCTGTACACCACAACCGCACATACAGTAGGAGAGAGAGAGAGGGGGGGGGGGGGGAGCCTGAGATTTGACATTGATACAGACTGATACCGTTTTTTTGTCTTGGTACAGTGTGATGGGGAAGATAAGGGTATGACCCCCATTATATCTCAGTATGTAACGTTCTAGAGGGTTTTAGAGGGTTTGTTTTAGCACTTTCTACCACCATCATGAGAAGAGCCAACATTTATTACTTAAAGTAACTGTCCAGTGTTTCCAGATTTCTATGAAATATGACCTATAATGAATTACAATATGAGTGAAATAGTTTTCCTTCCCAAAAAATGGTAATGAAGTATTTTAAAAAGCAGCTTTTCTGTGGTGGAATGGTGTGGGCCTACCACAACAACAGAATGGTGTGGGAGTATACCGGTCATTATATTGATGCGAGTAGACCGCTGATTGGCCAGTGAACACGTTTTTTAAACAGTCTGTTTGAGATACAGGTTTGAGGTGGGGGGGGGTTTTCTCCAATTTAAGCTTTGACCACAAATACGAGTATAGGATAAGTCAACAACATTATTTGGTTATGAGTTAACAGAGTATTAACTTTTAAAAGTGAGATTTTCACTAGACAGTTACTTTAAGCAAAGGACAGTGCATTCACTCCTTTGTTCATGCATTATTACTAAGGTACTTTTCAATTGTTTTTGTTTCATTTCCTTCCCTTGGCTTGGCTTTTGGATGGGTAACATGGTGTAAAGTAGGTGAACGTCTGTGTCTCATGACTGGTACGGATGGTTAGGTTTCCCATGTTAATGTTTGTGTTTGTTGGTGGTATGATTACACACTGATCTGCAGCCATGGAAAACATACCCTATATGTACAAAAGTACGTGGACACCCCTTCAAATGAGTGGATTCGGCTATTTCAGTCACACCCGTTGCTGACAGGTGTATAAAATTGAGCACACAGCCATGCAATCAATCGCCATAGACAAACATTGGCAGTAGAATGGCCTTACTGAAGAGCTCAATGACTTTGATGCCACCTTTCCAACAAGTCAGTTCATCAACTTTCTGCCCTGCTACAGCTGCCCTGGTCAACTGTAAGTGCTGTTATTGTGAAGTGGAAAGTCTAAGAGCAACAACTGCTCAGCCGCGGAGTGGTAGGCCACATAAGCTCACAGAACGGGACCGCCGAGTGCTGAAGCGCCTAGCCCATAAAAATTGTCTGTCCTTGGTTGCAACACTCACTACCGAGTTCCAAACTGCCTCTGGAAGCAACGTCAGCACAAGAACTGTCCGTCAGGAGCTTCATGAAATGGGTTTCCATGGCCGAGCAGCCGCACACAAGCCTAAGATCACTATGTGCAATGCCAAGCGCCGGCTGAAGTGGTGTAAAGCTCGCCACCATAGGACTCTGGAGCAGTGGAAACGCATTCTCTGGAGTGATGAATCACACTTTACCATCTGGCAGTCCGACGAACAAATCTGGTTTTGGCGGATGCCAGGAGAATGCTATCTACCCGAATGCATAGTGCCAACTGTAAAGTTTGGTGGAGGAGGACCTTAGTTCCAGTGAAGGGAAATCTTAATGCTTCAGCATACAATGACATTTTAGACGATTCTGTGCTTCCAACTTTGTGGCAACAGTTTGGGGAAGGCCCTTTCCTGTTTCAGCATGACAATGCCCCCGTACACAAAGCGCGGTCCTGACCTCAACCCCATCGAACACCTTTGGGAGGAATTGGAACGCCGACTGCGAGCCAGGCCTAATCGCCCAACAGAAGCAAGTCCCCGCAGCAATGTTCCAACATCTAGTGGAAAGCCTTCACAGAAGAGTGGAGGCTGTTATAGCAGCAAAGGGGGGACCAACTCCATATTAATGCCCATTATTTTGGAATGAAATGTTAGACGAACAGGTGTCCACATACTTTTGATCATGTGGTGTAGCTTAGGTCACCTGTAGGTCATTCGCTTGAAACGTGACACATCTGAAATGAGTTGTTGCAACAAACTTGTCATTTGTCTGTGGTGTGTTCCACAAGGTACTAGATAACCTTACTTGGGGGAACAACCTCTATATCAATGCAGAATACAGCTAGGAAAACCAAAGTACTAGTTTGAAAAGGGAAATGATCCACCACAATCTTTAAACATTTAGAAATAGAAAGATCAACTTATCCATCGTATTTCCCCTTGTCATGTCATAACCTTGTGTTGTAAATTATTGGGGGGAGGAAATTGGTTTCTAACAGAGCACAACTAGATGTAAGGTAGGGAATCAACCAAAACCCTAACTTCTGGGTTCCCATTTGAATATGGAGGAAAATACAGATGTTTTCTTCCCCCTCATAACATTCCTCCTCCTACAGTTCCCTCCCTGTCATGGCTGGATTTCTGTCCTGCTTTGGAGAAGTTTCATATAGAAACTCTTGGTGTGCCAGTGAGCCAGCTCTTTTCTGCTCTGTAAATCAGACGAATGGGGCTGAGGAGAGAGAGGGGGAGGGATGGTGGAAGGAGACGGAGAAGAGAGGGGGGATTGTGTGTGTGTTGTCGTCTCCAACTGTGGAATGTTGAGTCGGCAAGAAGAGCTCAGTGGCAGGTCTGGAACCAATCAGAGCAGAAGGGCTCAGGGCCAAAGAGACGGGTGAGAGAAAGGGATAAAAGGGGGGGGAAAAGAATGGAGAGAGAGAGAGAGACTGACAGGCAGGCAGGCATGTTTGGGGGAAGAATGGGGGCAGGGAGGGAGGAATGGAGATGAGCGAGGAAAAGAGTGAAATGTCGTAGGTTCACCCTGCCGCCTAGTGGATGGTTGCTGTAGCACCCTGCTTCCAAATGACTTTGGCTAACTGGTTGTAATGAATTTGTGCTGCCTACAATTTGGAGCTGCCTACAAAGTGATGATGTGTGAGTCTGGCCCTGATGTTCTGCCCTGTCTGGGACTGACTGTGTGACTGTGGTGGGCTTTTTAAATTTGAGTCCCTGTGAAGAAAGGTTCAAATAAGTACCTGTTATGATTTTTAAAATATTTGTTGTTTTTATATGAAATTAATAAAATATATGTTGGCTAAATTACTGTCAATAGAATTATTTCAACAATTGTTGGTATTTTAGTTACACCATTATATGCACATTATTGTGGGGGGACGAGATGTTTACTGTTGCCTTGTTGTATCATGATTGAACTAGTAAGAGAGGTAGTTGTGATGTTGAAGAACCCCCACCAGAGGGCAGGTCTTGCTCACAGTAACAGCTTGACTGTGTTTCAAATGAGTTCCTCACTTTCCTGGTCTGATGCGTCATATTCTCTCTCTCTCTCTCTCTCTCTCTCTCTCTCTCTCTCTCTCTCTCTCTCTCTCTCTCTCTCTCTCTCTCTCTCTCTCTCTCTCTCTCTCTCTCTCTGTCTTTCTCTCTGTCTCTCTCTCTCTCTCTCTCTCTCTCTCTCTCGACCCCATACATATCTACTGTATGTACATGTTTATGTCTGCTTGAATGTCTGCAGCTTTGTCTCCATCCAGTCTGTTCAGACTCTTAGTACAGGCTGTGATCCTGATCTGCCACACCTCATTGGAGGAGAATGGACCGAGGTCCTCTACCTTTGCTTTGGCAGGGGCTCCTTCTGCCTGGCTTGGCAGGCACCAATAGCTTGTCTATGTGCGGCCTGCCTGTTCCTGCTGATCTGGCAGCGAGGCATCGTGGCTGGCTGCCCCTAGCTGTAGCTGGAGCACTAATGTGCTGTGAGCCATTGTAATGAGTTCAACTGGAGACCCGTAAGACTGAGACAATCAGTGTGTCAGACTGGGTGTGCCAGCCAGGCGGACATGAGGTCCGACGGCTCTATCCACTGGCCAGGGGTACACTGTTTGGCATATTATTGGACCTAGGTGTCTGTCCAGGGGTTTGTTCCATGGACCAATGGACCAGGGGTGTAGTGATTAGGCAGAACACTTTTTATATTTGAAGTTATTACAGTATTATTATTTATGTGAATATTTGTATATTTGTTTATATTGATAATATTTCTATCTATTTGGATCATTCCATTATGGATATTTGTATATGAATCCCTCCTTTATATAGGCTAGATGCTCCATTTAGTTTAATCCGTATGACGTCATATCTATGACATCACTGCTTCGATCAGTAGGCGAGAAGAATATCGTTTTTGAACATGTTAAATTCATTTTCTTTGTAAACTTTTCATTGCTATGTAAAAGGTAAAACGGATAAACTTTTGAATGTTTTTATTTGCGTCAGACTCACTGCTTTTTACATAGACTACTGTGGTTGAATTTATTGAGAAGCCTGCGCCACTACAATTGGTATTGTTTCTGCAGTTTGAAGAGAGAGTGGACCTGATGCCTCGTCCATTCAGGATAGATGAAGCTCGGTTAGAGGCTGAAGCAGGGCCGGCGACAGAACAAATCAGTTGGACGGGCCTTTGCTATCCATAGGTGGGCACGTTTTTTTCACGGGACCTTCTACGTGTGCACGCGCTTGCATGTTCACAATTTTTGTTTATGGGTCTTATAGTAGACCATGGCAACTCGTGAGTTTCAAGTTTGGGGAAGCTTACAATTTAGCCTACCATATCTACCGATCTGAGTGACAGTTTTATATGTGCATTTTTGTGGAACAGTTTCATTTCAGTAATAACGTTTTAATTTCTCAAAATCATTGTCACGTGGTTAATCATACAAATCTAAAAGTTAAAATTCAACTAAAGCGAGAGCACCAGCCTCTGCCATATGAAAACATCGATACGCTGTGGTCCATTGGCGGCTAAAGAAATAAGCGCATATAATTCAGAGATAGAGAGCCTATAGGCCAATGCAGCAGTAGGCCTATAACTTCCATATTTAACTAAGTAAAATACATAGGCCTAAAGCAAACAAATAAAAACAGTAGAAAATATCCTGATGAAAACTCTGTTTTTTTCAATCACATTAATCTCTCTACTCTGCCTCCCTGCCTCCCTTTGACTTGAGCTATTGCTAGTGAAGTGCAACATTGTATTAAATCATCAACTGGGTCTGGCCAGAAGCTGTCACTAGCAAACTTGCAACATTGTATCAACTAGCCTATTCAGGGCCCTCAGAGTTTCCCATGTCAGTGAGCTCGGGACAGACAGCTGTTTTTTTATGAAGTTTTCTCTGGATATATGGGATCATCAGATCATGATATTCTGCTTTTTCACGCCGAGGCTTGGCGATTATCGAGGCCGGGAGTGTTGGAAAGATTTTTCAAAAACGTAGGAACTATTATTTGCAACGGATGTTAAATAAAAACACACTTTTTTTACAATGTGTGAGGTGAAGAAAAAATGACTGAGAAGCTCAGCTTATTTGTGGTGGATGTGGTGAGTTAAGACAATCAGACATTGCCAAATGGGCACGTTCCTACATTTACACACCGCAGGCCAGGTAAATAACTGTAATTAATACATGCATTAACAGAAATTAATGTAACCAAATGACGGGGATTAACGGTACATTTACCAGGCCTACTGGTGACATATATAATGGGGAATTGATAAAGATTTAAATAAATCGAAGGGCAAACAATTCACAGAATGAAACAATGAATGCACAAGAATTGGCAGGAGACAGCTGAGTGCATTCTGGAGCGAGACAAGCCATATCTTCGCCACACACCCCTCCCCTTCTTCTTGTTGCAACATTTTAAATTATGCTCAAGACACATTATCTTCACAAATATTTTAGATGCTTTTCACTGACAGACGCAAATCAATCAGCTAGACATATTGCAAACTAGACATATTGCAACATGGGCAGCCCAAATTGCGGGCTTCCCAAATAGGCATAGGCCTACACACTGAAACAATCCACAGCAAAAAAATTTTACCTCTTAAGGATCGGACCCTTTTTTTCAATTTTTGCCTAAAATGACATACCCAAATCTAACTGCCTGTAGCTCAGGACCTGAAGCAAGGATATGCATATTATTGATATCGTTTGAAAGGAAACATTTTGAAGTTTGTGGAAATGCGAAATTAATGTAGGAGATCTGGTAAAAGATAATACAAACAAAAAACACGTTTTCTATTTATTTCTTTGTAGCATCATCTTTTAACGCAAAAGAAAGACCAGACAGTGATGTAGGATTCTAGATGTAATTTAGATGTTGTCCACCAGATGGCAGCAGTGTGTGTGCAAAGTTTCAGACTGATCGAGTGAAACATTACATCACTACACAATATTTTGTATAAAGCCTTCCAGGAGTTTTCCCAAATGTGCCGAATTGGTTTTCAAGTACATAACTATAGAGAACATACAAAAATGCTATGGTAATACAAAATTTAAGTTTGCACACTCCCAGGAATATCATAAATGATGGATCATTAGCTTCCCTACAGAAAAGACACTAACCTTCACACATCTAGATGGCCGGGCGGGGTGGGTGTGGAGTCAGAGGTCAAACTGTAGAACCCAGTTCCTACATTTTAATAAAAACATTGATTTTTCAAACAAAACTACACTACATTTTATCTCTGGGACCCTCAGGATGACAAATCAGAGCAAGATTTCTGAATGTAAGTACATTATTTACCTTCAGAGATTAATGTATCAAACCAGTTGCCGTGTTAAGTTTTTTGTTGTTGTGCACTATCCTCAAACAATAGCATGGTATTTTTTTGCTGTAATAGCTACTATAAATCGGACACTGCAGTTAGATTAACAATAATTTAAGATTTCTGCCCATAGAAGACATGTCTATGTCCCAGAAAGTTGGCTGCTGTTTACAACACCATTCTAGTCACATATCACATATTGAGCAACAACCGTCCCATATAAGGGACACCGATCCCGTAGAGGTTTTAAGAAGCTAATGATCGATCCTCTGTGGCTAATTCATGCTCTCTGGTGAAGTATTTTTAATGTTTTTATTTATTTATTAATTGTATAATTTGGGCAAAACATAAATGTACTTTAGGGGAAGCCAGCATCCTAACAGTGCACTGTGCACCCGCCAACTTTCCTTTCCAATTCGCAGGAGTCTGAAACCAGAGATCTGTATATAATGACGAGATGCTCATGTCTCCGCCCTAAGAGTGGGAGTCGTTGTCCTGAAGACGGGATAGCAGGCGACAAGTTTAGGTCAGTATATTATGCCACTGAAACGCATTGGGCTTATTCTGGACAGATTTAGGCGAGAGTGAACCCTCTTGCGTCGCCTCTTCCTCTCTGCTGAAACGCTCTCACCGGAGAAAGCATCCCAGTGAGCGAAACAGCGCCCCTCTGTCTTACTATATGTAGCCCATGTATCTGATGCTGTCTGGCCAGAAATAGTATGACATGCTATACTCTTTTGGTCCAGACAGCATCATACATTTACATTTTACATTTTAGTCATTTAGCAGACGCTCTTATCCAGAGCGACTTACATGAGCAATTAGGGTTAAGTGCCTTGCTTAAGGGCACATCGACAGATTTTTCACCTAGCATCAGATACATGGTATACACATACGGAGACAGAAGGGCGCTGTTTCACTCGCTCGTGTGCTTTAAATGAGATTGATACATTTTTCTGTCTACAAATAATTTATCAATATTACAATATTTTATCTGGACGGGCAAGGAGGTACGGTAGGGTGGGCCAGGCCCCCTAAGGCCCTGGCCTGAGGCATCAGTTCATTTTTACACATCCTCACCTCAACCTACCCACACCCCACCTTGAAGCAGACACAGGCAGAGGCAGTGGTAAACTGGGCCGTTGTTGTACTATTGAAGAGCACATTCTGCTGAAGCAGCACTTTACACACAGCAGCCCTGACAATTACCCATCTCTTCTCCTGTGTTAACCAAGTCTGGCTGTGGAGGCGGTGGTGGTGGTGGGGTGGTGTCAACAGGAAGGAAGTACGCCCAGAAACTATCTCTCTCTATCTCTCAGGCTTATGACAGTAAGCAGATGGCTTATCTTAATTCAATTTATTTCCGGGGCCCTGTTACCGTGGTACTGGCACGCCGGTCGTCTTCTTAAGTAGGGACAGTTTGGGAAAACTCAGAGAGAATGGTGCATTGCCATGCTCATAGTTTTGTTTCTGTTTCCCTAGAACTCAACTCTTGTTTAACTGTGTTTTGTTTTAAATACATCTCTGTAAATGTCATTTCCCTCCTGCACACCTCTCTTTAATATTTTATGAGTTTGTCTGTGTGCTGTTCTGAGTCAGAGTGTAACGTAGACGCAGGAAGCAGGTGCAGATGGTGAGTTTAATAATAACGACCATGGAGAGTTACAAAACAAGAGACGCATCAGACAATACTGCCTGAAGAGTGGTGCTAGGGAGTGCTAGATAAAGGGGGAGTAATCAGGGTAGTGATGGAATCCAGGTGTGCCTCATGATGGGGCGCAGGTGTGTAATGAGGGTTGCCAGGTGTGTGTAATGATGGGTTGCCAGGACGGTGGTTAGTAGACCGGCGACGTCGAGCGCCGGAGTGGGGGAGCGGGAGTAGACGTGACACAGAGGCTGCTGGACAAACTGCTATAATTCTTTATGAACACGAAGCTGTGTCATCATTGCCAAACATCCATGTTGCATCCATGATCTGTGCTTTTAGACACTAACAGATGTGTCTCGCATGCATTGATATTTTTTTATTTGGCTTCACTTGACTTTTGTTTTTAATAACATGAGTTAGTCACAGAGAAGAGGGACAGAGGCCAAAGCAATGACTCAGTGCTTAGCGTCTACTTTTCTTTAATCATCTACATGAGAAACTAGGTGTGCGTTTGGTTCTTCAAAGCTCTGCCTTCTGAGTGTTCATGTGTTAGGTAGGGCTCATTTAATTGAACTGTTTCCGTGGCTAGAAAATTGCATTCATATTGTTTGATCATTTAGTTGAGAAAGTAAAGAGAAAATTGTGTGCGTGCGTGTGCGTATTTTATCATGTACACTATCGTTGAAAAGTTTGGGGTCATTTAGAAATGTCCTTGTTTTCGAATGAAAAGCAATTGTTTTGTCCATTAAAATAGTGTCTAGTTTGAGAAACAGACGCCTCACAGGTCCTCAACTGGCAGCTTCATAAATAGTACCCGCAAAACACCAGTCTCTAAGTCAATAGTGAAGAGGCGACTCTGGGATGCTGACCTTCTATGCAGAGTTGCAAAGAAAAAGCCATATCTCAGACTGCCCATCTTAATCTTTTCTTTTTATTGGCCAGTCTGAGATATGGCTTTTTCTTTGCAACTAGACACTCTAATGTATTTGTCCTCTTGCTCAGTTGTGCACCGGGGCCTCCACTCCTGGAGCCAGTTTGCGCTGTTCTGTGAAGGGAGTAGTACACAGCGTTGTACGAGATCTTTAGTTTCTTGGCAATTTCTCGCATGGAATAGCCTTCATTTCTCAGAACAAGAATAGACTGACAAGTTTCAGAAGAAAGTTATTTGTTTCTGGCCATTTTGAGCCTGTAATTGAACCCACAATTGCTGATGCTCCAGATACTCAACTAGTCTCAAGAAGGCCAGTTTTATTGGTGGTCCCCGGGACCACCAATACACAAAAATGTATGCACGCATGACTGTAAGTCGCTTTGGATAAAAGCGTCTGCTAAATGGCTTATTATATTATTATTATTATTATTATATTGCTTCTTTAATTAGCACAACAGTTTTCAGCTGTGCTTTCCCCCTTCTGATAACCAGGTGGCGAATCGCATCTCTGCATGTCTGGCCGACATATCAGTATGGATGACGGATCACCACCTCAAGCTGAACCCTGGCAAGACGGAGCTGCTCTTCCTCCCGGGGAAGGACTGCCCGTTCCATGATCTCGCCATCACGGTTGACAACTCCGTTGTGTCCTCCTCCCAGAGTGCGAAGAGCCTTGGCGTGACCCTGGACAACACCCTGTCGTTCTCCGCTAACATCAAGGCGGTGACCCGATCCTGCAGGTTCATGCTCTACAACATTCGGAGAGTACGACCCTGCCTTACACAGGAAGCGGCACAGGTCCTAATCCAGGCACTTGTCATCTCCCGTCTGGATTACTGCAACTCGCTGTTGGCTGGGCTCCCTGCCTGTGCCATTAAACCCCTACAACTCATCTAGAATGCCGCAGCCCGTCTGGTGTTCAACCTTCCCAAGTTCTCTCACGTCACCCCCCTCCTCCGCACACTCCACTGGCTTCCAGTTGAAGCTCGCATCCGTTACAAGACCATGGTGCTTGCCTATGGAGCAGTGAGGGGAACGGCACCTCCGTACCTTCAGGCTCTGATCAGTCCCTACACCCAAACGAGGGCATTGCGTTCATCCACCTCTGGCCTGCTGGCTCCCCTTCCTCTGCGGAAGCATAGTTCCCGCTCAGCCCAGTCAAAACTGTTCGCTGCTCTGGCACCCCAATGGTGGAACAAGCTCCCTCACGACGCCAGGACAGCGGAGTCACTCACCACCTTCCGGAGACATTTGAAACCCCACCTTTTTAAGGAATACCTGGGATAGGATGAAGTAATCCTTCTAGCCCCCCCCTAAAAAAAATAAAAAAAATAAAAAATTGTTGTAAAGTGGTTAACCCACTGGCTATAGGGTGAATGCACCAATTTGTAAGTCGCTCTGGATAAGAGCGTCTGCTAAATGACTTAAATGTAAATGTAAATGTCTAACATAATTGCAAAAGGGTTTTCTAATGATCAATTAGCCTTTTAAAATGATAAACCTGGATTAGCAAACACAGCGTGCCATTGGAACACAGGACTGATGGTTGCTGATAATGGGCATCTGTACGCCTATGTAGATATTCCATAAAAAATCAGCCGTTTCTAGCTACAATATCCATTTACAACATTAACAATGTCTACACTGTATTTCTGATCAATTTTATGTTATTTTTATGGACAACAAAATAGCTTTTCTTTTGAAAACAAGGACATTTCTAAGTGACCCCAAACTTTTGAACGGTAGTGTATTTCATAGGTAGCACTTCCGGTGAACAGGTCAGGGTTCCATAGCCGCAGGCAGAACAGCAGAAACTGGATCAGCAGCACGACCAGGTGGACAGGGACAGCCAGGAGCATCAGGCCAGGTAGTCTTGAGACATGGTCCTAGGGCTCAGATCCTCCGGGAGGGGGGAGAGAGAGAGAGAAATAGAGAGAGCGAGAGAGCGAGAGAGAGAGAGAGAGAGAGAGAGGGGGGGGGGGGGGGGGGGGGGATTAGAGGGAGCATACCTAAGATCACACAGGACACCATATAAGACAGGAGAATTACACCAAGATAGGACAGACTGACCCTAGCACCCCGGCACATAGACAATTGCAGAATAGATACTGGGGACTGAGACGGGGGGGTCGTGGGACACTGTGGCCCCGTCCAAAGTTACCCCCGGACAGGGCCAACCAAGGCTGAGTATAGCCCACGAAGATCTCCCCCACCGCACAAGCTTGAGGGGGCGCAAAACTGGACAGGAACATCACGTCAGTGGCACAACCCACTCAAGCTAAGTATAGTGAAAAAAGCTTGGCATGGCATGATGTACCCTCATAGCGACAGCATTGGAGAGCGCGAGCAAGCCAATGACTCAGCCCCTGTAATAAGGTCAGAGGCAGAGAATCCCATTGGAGAGATGGGAGCCGGCCAGGCAGAGACAGCAAGGGGGGTTGGTCACTCCAGTGCCTTGCCGTTCACCTTCGCACTCCTGGGCCAGACTACACTCATCAATCATAGGACCTACTGAAGATAGTAAAGACATAATCCTTAAGAGTCTATTTAACGCACCCATGCGTCAATCTGCAGTAAGTAACATAATAAAAATGTAAGATAGAGATATCTGTTTTTTTGCATGGGCTGCAACTCAATCCACCGCATCCGCCTATGTCGGCCTTCCACATCTGCGGTGAAAGGTGGCCGAGCTACAGCAGTGTTTGTCAGACCATGAGACATCCCAAAAATCGGTCTTCTCATGAAAACGTCTGTAGCGTCCTAATTGTTTGGCCTACAAACATATGACCACTCTATGGAAAGATAAGACTCTCACGAACACTAAGGTGTTCTCTGTTTTGCTCTACGACTCCCACAAGCCCAACAGGACTCGTCTGAAGTCGGTAACGCTGATGTGCCAACCTCTGTCTATAGGGTCCGAACCGTTTGGGCTACAAACTAATATGACCACTCTATGGAAAGATGAGACTCTCACGAACATGATGGTGTTCTCCACAAGTGTCACGGGACTCGTCTGAAGGTAACCCATACAAATGAATGGAAGTATGGAGGTAGTTTTGTGCCAACAAAAATATAGGGTTAAATATGTGTCCAAAAAAACTAAAATATTTTCTGAGCTTTCTTATATCTCCTAGGTATAGGACAGACACTTCAAATCCTTATTCCTTATGATAAAATTGTTATTGTCTTTTTTGCCATTTATGAATGTGTTGTTCAATGCGTTTCTATGGGCTATAGTAGTAAAGGCCAAATTCAATATTTTATCAAATCATTTTTGTATATATATTTTTTGATATCTAAAGGGGTCCTAAAATTCAAAATCAAATAGCAAAATGATCCATGGTTTGACCATCTTGAAACAAAACCATATGTTAGCATAGTAGAACAAATAAAATAAATCCTATGTGTAGCACCTTTAACAGGAAGCCAGCACTGGAGTAATATGATAAAATGTATTGGTTCTAGTCAAGATTCTAGCAGATGTATTTTGCGCTAGCTGATGTTTATGAAGTGCCTTATCTGGATAGCCGGAGAGTAGAGCATTGCTGTAGTCTAATCTTGAAGTGCCAAAAGCATGGTTGAGCTTTTCTGCATAAGTGTTTTTGGAAAAAGGGTTTCTGATTTTTGCAATGTTACGAAGATGGGGAAAAAAGCTGCTCTTAAAATATGTTTTATATGTTCGTCAAAAGAGACATCAGGGTCCAGAATAACGCTGAGGTCCTTCACAGTTTTATTTGAGACAACTGTACAACTATTGAGATCTCTTTGTTTCTTGGGACCTAGAACTAGGGTAGGCAAATTTGAGGCTTCACCATGTTTTATTGAAATGTACAGCTGTTTGTCTTCATAGCAGTGAAAGTTGACATTGTGTTTCCAAATGACATCATCAAGAGGTAGCATATATAGTAAAAAAAACATTATTGGTCCTAGAACGGAACCTTGAGGAACACCGAAATGTACCTTTGATTTGTCGGAGGATAAATCTTCCACAGAGATGGACACTGTATGATGCAGTATGTCAATGTAAAGGTGGAACAACATGGACAAGATGTCATGATGATGATGATGATGATGATTGTTATGTCTCATGGGTTTCATAGCCACGTTTTTATAACAATTCAATAATGATGAGACAGGAGACAGCAATCAGTTCAACCATTTATCTAGAAAATGTTCGGTCTACAACATACAACTCCTATGATGCTCTGCGGCACAAACCCAATATACCACATCTCCCCACCTACTTAAATTGTCCCCATTATGAACAACACTCCTGAGAAGGTGACTGTGAGGCCCTAGGTGATGGCTACTGGGTCAGGGTGTCACCCAGTAACAGTTCTGGACCACTCACGACTGGTGGTTCTGTCGGTGTGGCTTTACTCAACAGTAACTGATCCGTGTCCTTTTCCAGATGACGTCCTCTGCAGCCTGGAAATGTAGGACACAGGACCAGTCTGAGCAATGACTGTAACAGGAACCCATTTTGGTCCTTTGAGGTAGTTCCTGGCTAAGACCGTTTCTCCAGGATTGAAAGCTCTGTCCTTTGTTTTCAGTTCACAACGTTTAACTCTCCTGTCTCCTTTGCGTTCAGAGGTTTGAGTAGGTCAAAGCTTGTGCGTAGCTCTCTCTTCATGAGTAGCGATGCAGGCAAAACCTTGGTGGTTGTGTGAGGCGTGTTCCTGTAGGATAGCAGGAAGCTGTTAAAGCATTGGTGCCATATCCCTTGAACGTGAGATGCATTCAAGGCATGTTTCATGGTCTGTACAAACCTCTCTGCCAGCCTGTTGGTTGATGGATGATACGGAGCAGACCTGATATGCTGTACGCCATTCACCTGTAATAACGTGGCCCTTTCTTGGGACACTAGCTGCAGTCCATTGTCGCTAATGACTTGGCAAGCGGCGATCCAAACCAACTAAACACTTCTCCAAGCTTCTCGATGGTCGTCTCTGCAGTATTAGACCTCATGGTGGCAACCTCTGGCCACTCTCTATGAGCATCCACGACCACGAGAAACATTCTGTCTTTCGAATGGACGTTTCTCCTCAATGCTTCTTGCAATTTCCTTCATGCGAACCATTCCACAATGATCTGAGTGTAGCTGTTGCAACACTGGTTTCCTCAGCGAAGGCTGAATGATTACTCTCCTTCCACACAGCCGATAACCGGACTGTACTGACACCTCAGGTCTCCTGGAAAGGTAAGGTTTCAGTTCCGGAGCATCTCCTATGGCTTTACCTTTGATGATAATGTCCATCACTTCAGATAACACAGAGTCTGGTGTTTCTCCGCACTTGTGTTGAAGTGACTGGTGCTTGTCTGAAGTAGAAGATGTCCACTTGGCACGACTCTGGCTTGACCAGACGTAGTGGTAACCTGGAAAGTCCATCTGCGTTGCAGTGCGGTTCTGACTTGCGGTACTTGATGTCGTAGGTGTGCGCTAACAACAACAAAGCCTACCTTTGCATTCTGCTTGCAGACAGTGATGGCATCCCAGTATGCGGTCCAAAGATGCTTGTCAGCGCACAATGATCTGTAAGAAGGGTGAACTTCCTCCTGTACAGATACTGGTGAAACTTACTCCAAAAAATATGCCTAGGGCTTTTCATTCTATCTGTGCATTGTTACTTATGGTTTGTGTAATGTCCTTGACGCGAAAGCAATCAACTTCTCTTCACCGGAAGGCATGATATGGGACACGACTGCTCCCACACCATTTTTTTTAAACCTTTATTTAACTAGGCAAGTCAGTTAAGAACAAATTCTTATTTACAATGACGGCCTACACGGGCCAATTGCGCGCCACCCTATGAGACTGCCAATCACGGCCGGTTGTGATACAGCCTGGAATCGAACCAGGGGGTCTGTAGAGAAGCCTCAAGCACTGAGATGCAGTGCCTTAGACCACTGCGCCACTCAGGAGCCATAGGGACTAGCATCACAAGATAGTCGGATGGGCAATGACGGGTCGAATTGTGTCAGTGCCTCAAATTTCAGGAGTGTTTCCTTGGTTTTCACTAATGCTTCCTGGCATTGCTCTGTACATTTCCATGTCTTGTCCTGACAAAGCAACTGATGCAGCAGCTTCAGCTTCAGCTTCGTTGCTGAGCTCAGGATAAAGTCTCCGTAGTAATTTCAGAAAAAGAAAAGAAAGAAGGGAGAGAGAGAGAAAGGCAGGCACGTATGGGGTCAGCATAGGGTCAGGGAGGAGGAGATGAGATTAGAAAAGAGAAGAGTGAAATGTCCTAGGTTCACCCTGTCCCCTAGTGGAAGGTTGCTATAGCACCCTGCTTCCAAATTACTTTGCCCATCTGGTTTTAATGAATTTGAGCTGCCTACAAGTTGGAGCTGCCTACAAAGTGATGATGAGTGAGTCTGGCCCTGATGTCCTACCCTATCTGGCATTGTTTGACTGTGGGGAGTAGGCTTTTTAAAATGTGTGTCCCTGTGAAGAAAGGTTCAAATAAGCACCTGTATTGATTTTATATATGAAATTAATAAAAAATATGTTGGCTAAATGACTGTCAATATAATTATTTAATAAATTGTTGGTACTTTAGTTACTCCATTATATGCACATTATTACATCATGACTGAACTAGTAACATAACTATTGTAGTTGTGATGTTGAAGAACCCCACCAGAGGGCAGGTCTTGCTCACCGTAACAGCTTGACTGTGTTTCAAATGAGTTCCTCACTTTCCTGGTCTGATGCATCATACTCTCATACTCTCTCTCTCTCTCTCTGCCTGTCTCTCTCTCAATTCAATTTCAATTCAATTCAATTCAAGTTAAGGGCTTTATTGGCATGGTATGTTAACATTGCCAAAGCAAGTGAAGTAGATAGTAAACAAAAGTGAAATAACAATAAATATTAACCAGTAAACATTACACTCAGAAGTTCCAAAAGAATAGACATTTCAAATGTCATATTATGTCTATAAACAGTGTTGTAACAATGTGCAAATAGTTAAAGTACAAATGGGAAAATAAATAAACATAAATAGGGGTTGTATTTACAATGGTGTTTGTTTCTTCACTGTTTGCCCTTTTCTTGTGGCAACATGTCACAAATATTGCTGCTGTAATGGCACACTGTGGTATTTCACCCAGTAGATATGGGAGTTTATCAAAACATTTTTTTTTTTTAATTCTTTGTGGATCTCTGTAATCTGAGGGAAATCTCTCTCTCTCTCTCTCTCTCTCTCTCTCGCTCTCTTCTCTTCTCTCCTCTCTCCCTCTCTCTCTCTCTCTCTCTCATCTCTCTCTCTCTCTCTCTCTCTCTCTCTCTCTCTCTCTCTCTCTCTCTCTCTCTCTCCTCCTCTCTCTCTATCTCTCTCTCTCTCTCTCTCCTCTCTCTCTCTCTCCCTCTCTCTCTCTCTCTCCTCCTCTCCTCCTCTCGACCCATACATATCTTACTGTATGTACATGTTTATGTCTGCTTGAATGTCTGCAGCTTTGTCTCCATCCAGTCTGTTCAGACTCTTTAGTACAGGCTGTTGATCCTGATCTGCCACACCTCATTGGAGGAGAAATGGACCGAGGGTCCTCTACCTTTGCTCTGGCAGGGGCTCCTTCTGCCTGGCTTGGCAGGCACCAATAGCTTGTCTATGTGCGGCCTGCCTGTTCCTGCTGATCTGGCAGCGAGGCATCGTGGCTGGCTGCCCCTAGCTGTAGCTGGAGCACTAATGTGCTGTGAGCCATTGTAATGAGTTCAACTGGAGACTCCGTAAGACTGAGACAATCAGTGTGTCAGGGGACTGGTGTTGTGCCAGCCAGGCGGACATGAAGGTCCGACGGCTCTATCCACTGGCCAGGGGTACACTGTTTGGCATATTATTGGACCTAGGTGTCTGTCCAGGGGTTTGTTCCATGGACCAATGGACCAGGGGTGTAGTGATTAGGCAGAACACTTGGATTAATGTTGGTATTCTAGGCAGATTGTTTGTGCCCTAATCAAGCGAGAAACCTCTCCGTCTGTGTAGGGAGGGAAATCACTCATCCCAAATCAAACAGAGGAAATTGTTTCTCTTGCAGGAGAGAAAACTAAATGTCTGTGTCATTATCTCACTTTAAGCTGCCTGTCAAAAACTCATCTGCCTGAATATTTTACACTGTTAGTGGTATTGGTATTGTCTCTGCAGTTTGCAGAGAGAGTGGACCTGATGCCTCATTGTCCATTCAGGATAGATGGGCTTGGTTAGAGGCTGAAGCATCAGTTCAGTTTTACCCCCTCCTAACCTCAACCTACCCACACCCCACCTTGAAGCAGACACAGGCAGAGGCAGTGGTAATTTGGGCTGTTGTTGTACTATTGAAGAACATATTCTGCTGAAGCAGCCACTTTCCACACAGCAAGCCTGACAATTACCCATCTCTCCTCTCCTGTGTTAACCAGGTCTGGCTGTTGGAGCGGTGGTGGTGAGGTGGTGTTTGACCGGAAGGAAGGGACGCCCAAGGAGAAACACATCTCTCTCTCTCTCAGGCTTATGAGAGCAAGCAGATGGCTTATCTTAATTACATTTATTTCCAGGGCCCTGTTACTGTGGTACCGGTAAACCAATACACCGGTCATCTTCTCAAGTAGGGCCAGGGTTTGGGAGAACTCAGAGGGAATGAAAATGGCATTTTCATGCTCATAGTTCGCTTTCTGTTTCTCCAGGCACTCAACTCCTCGTCCTTAAGTCTATTGACGCATGTGTGCATCAATCTAATTAACCTAATACACAAATCCCCATCAATTTCGTCTGTTTAAGCAAGAGATATCAGTTCTTTTGGATGGGCTACGTCTCAATCCATCGCATCTGCCTACGTCGGCCCTTCCGCGTCTGCCGGTGGAAAGTGGCAGAGCTATTAGTGCTGTTTGTCAGACCAGGAGACATCACGAAAATCGCTCCTTCTCATGAAAACATCTGTAGCGTCCTAATTGTTTGGCCTACAAAGATATGACCACTCTATTGATAGATGAGGACTCACAACACAATGTGTTTCTCCGTTTTGCTCTACGACCCCCACAAGCCCCACGGGACTCGTCTGAAGTCGGTAACGTTGATGTGTCAACTTCTGGCTGTAGTGTTCGAACCGTTTGTGAATAATGATGAGAGAGAAAGTTACAGATGCACAAATATCATACCCGAAAGACATGCTAACCTCTCACCATTACAATAACAGGGGAGGGTTAGCATTTTGGGGGGGGTATGATATTTATGCCTCTGTAACTTTCTCACTCATCATTATTCACGATTAATTCAGGATTATCTGTAATCATGATAGCATCCACATTAATTTAGAAGTGTTTAGAAACATATTATATTCTTATTTACAGTAAAAGTGACTCCAAAATGACACAATATATTATTTACCATTCATTTCTATTGGGCACAAAAATTATCCGAAACACAACACGAAAACAAACATCAAATGTATCCAACACATTTGTAGAGTCACAAGCTTGATTTAGTCATAGCTGCTTTGAATATAGTAACAAATACTTAACTTTGACTACTTTAATACACATATAAGTTAATTGTCCCAATACTTTTGGTCTCCCTGTAAATGGAGGACTATACAAGAAGTGTTGTAATTTCTAAACTGTCACCCGATATGGATGAAAAATACCCTCAAATTAAAGCTGACAGTCTGCACTTTAAAAGCTGACAGTCTGCTGACAGTCATTGTATCATTTCAAATCCAAAGCATGTCACTGTCCCAATACTTTTAGAGGTCACTGTATATTTCCTGAGCTTCTT
>NW_028161534.1:0-33998 GCF_964263955.1 Coregonus lavaretus | reverse complement strand
CCAAAAAAACAACCAAAATACAACCCAATGAAAACTAACAGCCTATCAACAAGGATCTATGTTCAACCAACCTGACATTCAGCCAACAAGCCAATGACTAAACAACTAGGCCCAACATTCAACCAACCAACCAATGTTCAATCAACCAACCAACCAACCACTTGTTGATTCTTCATTTCTCGGTGCGACACATGAGACTGAGACAGGAAACGCTAGTGTATCTCCACCGTCTATCTGATAGCCAGCCAGCCAAGGCAGGAACACCATTGTGTTCCACGTCCTCCTCTGCCTCTTTACCAGGCCCACAGCCACACAGCCTCACTGGGTTGACTGCAGGGTTCTCCTACTCTAGTCCTGGAGAGCAAACAGAGGGTGCAGGCTTTTGTTCCAGCCCTGCACTAACACGACTGATTCAACTAAACACGTTCTCAAGAATCTCTAGAATTGAGACCATGATTGGCTGAATTAAGGTATGTATGGTGGAGAGAGGCAGACCTAGTAGTATACTCTAGTATAGCCTGCCCTGTTCACTGGAGTACTGGGTTGTACTGGGAATAAGCACCATGATCCAACACCACCCCCTAGCAGCAAAAATGGTGCTCTGTTTTTGAATTGTAGTAGGATGGCTCTCCTGCAGCTTTGTCAATTTTGATTGAGCTTTATTCACCCATCTACACACAATACCCCATAACGACAAAGTGAAAACATGTTTGCAAATGTATTGAAAAAATTAAATACAGAAATAACTAATTTATATACTATAAGTATTCACACCCCTTTGCTATGACACTCCAAATTGAGCTCAGGTGCATCCAATTTCCTTTGATCATCCCTGATGTCACTACAACTTCATTGGAGTCCACCTGTGACCAAATCAATTGTTGGACATGATTTAGAAAGAAACACACCTGTCTATTTAAGGTCCCACAGTTGGCAGCGCATGTCAGAGCAGAAACTATACCATGAATTCCAAGGGAACTGTCCGTAGATCTCCTAGATAGAATGATGGATATATCTGGGGAAGGGTATGAATCAATTTCTAGAGTGATTAAAGTTTCCAGAGCACAGTGGGAAATTGAACAAATATGGAACTACCCAGACTCTGCCTAGAGCTGGGCGACCGACCAAACTGAGCAATCTGGCAAGAAGAACCTTGGTCAGGGAGGTGACCAAGAACCAAGTGACCACTCTGACAGAACTATAGAGTTCCTTGGCTGAGATGGGAGAACCTGCCAGAAGGTCAATAGTCTCTACAGCACTGCACCAATCTGGGCTTAATGGGAGTGTGGCCAGACGGAAGCCACTCCTGAGAAAAAGGCACGTGATGGCACACCTGGAGTTTGCAAAAAGGCATGTGAAAGACTGAGAACATAAGGCAAAATATTCTGTGGTCTGATGAGACAAACATCGAACTCTTTGGCCTGAATGCAAAGTGCTATGTCTGGAGAAAACCAGGCACAGCTCATCACCTGTCTAACACCATCCCTACCATGAAGCATGGCGTCATGGTATGGGGATACTTTTCAGAGGCAGGGACTGGGAGACTGGTAAGGGTAGAGGGAACAATGAATGGAGCCAAATACAGGCAAATCCTGCTTCAGAGTGCAAACAACCTTAGATGTACGTTCCAACAGGACAATGACCCCAATCATACAGCCAAAGCAACGCTGGAATGGCTTCAAAACAAGAAGGTGAAAGTCTGAGTGGCCAAGCCGAAGCCCAGACTTGAATCCCATTGAAAAATCCCCAAATCCAGATGTGCAAAACTAATACAAACATACCCAAGACGACTAAAATCTGTAATTGCCAACAAAGGTGCTTCTACAAAGTGTTGACCCTCAGGGGTGTGAATATGTATATAAATTATGTATTTCTGTATTTCATTTTCAATACATTTGCGAAAATGTCAAAAAACATGTTTTCACTTTGTCAATATGCAGTATTGTGAAAAAAATCTATTTGAATCAATTTTGAATTCAGGCTGTAACACAACAAAAAGTGGAATAAGTCAAGGTGTATGAATACTTTCTGAAGGCACTGTAGGTGTGCTTTTTTGGTGAGTGTTAGCCTATCACTTTAAAGATCTAACAGTAAGAGATGCAATGTGAGAGAAGGAGAGGGAGACATGCGGTGTGATGATCATGTGCCGAGCAGACTGTTACCGTGGCTCTTTGTATCACCAATATAACTGTCAGGAATCTGGAAAGATCAGCATTAATATGTGACTGTACTGTGTAAATTCTCTAGAATTCAACACCTGGATATACGACAGTACAATATAGAAAATGATATCAGTTTTACTAACACCCTCAGTTTATGGACCAATCAAACCACAAAACACCGGCATAAGTAGACACACACGGCCAATAGGCCAATTTTGATAATCTCCCTTCTCCCTAAAGCTGGCACTCATTTACACCCTCTCCCTCCCCCTTCTGTTTGGTCCAGCAGTGACTACATTAGATCACCCTCTCTTAAAACAGTAATCATGTTCACTAGCCTCTGATGTAGCTAGCCTGCTGTGTAATTATGTGTTATGGTGACCAGCCGCTAAGCAGTGCTTACGGTAGCCTATCCTCTAGAAATTACTACCGTCTTGTTGCCTCCAATGAAACGGTTTAAAGAGTAGCTCTACCGGCGTTTAAGACTTAACTAGCCCTTTCTGGGATCGTAAAGGACTTCATCTTCTAAAGACTTGATCAGAAGAATTTGATTCTACCTTGTTTAATTTCCTTTGGCCTTTAAATACACACATGCACAGCCACACACACACACACTGTGAGACATAGAGGAGCCACTGTTATTCCATTACACAGGCCTGGTACATGCATTCCATGAACACCTAACCACACAATTAGAACCAGCTAAATCACATCACTAGGCCTATATCTTGATGTTGAGTAGAGGACACCCTCAGTTAATACTAGAACTGCACCACACACACTGAGAGAACCTAATACTAGAACGTTTCCAAACACTGGTTAGTTGGAGAGTGTTAGTGGGCTGAATGTTTGACAGCGGCCTCCCGACTGGCGCAGTGGTCTAAGGCACTGCATCACAGTGCTAGCTGTGCCACTAGAGATTCTGGTTCGAATCCAGGCTCTGTCATAGCCGGCCGCGACCGGGAGACCCATAGGGTGGCGCACAATTGGCCCAGCGTCGTCCAGGGTAGGGGAGGGAATGGCCGGCAGGGATGTAGCTCAGTTGGTAGAGCATGGCATTTGCAACGCCAGGGTTGTGGGTTCGATTTCCACGGGTGGCCAGTATGAAAAATAAAATAATGTATGCAATCACTAACTGTAAGTCGCTCTGGATAAGAGCATCTGCTAAATGACTAAAATGTAAATGTATCTATCTATCTATCTCATGAACTAAAATGTTTTCTGTGCATTGTGTTTCAGCATGATGAGAAGCCCTACTGCACTAACTGTTACATGAAGACGTTCGGTCCCAGAGGTAGCTACTCCCTGGTGATGTACTGTACCAAATGGCAGCCTATTCCCATAAATATGGTGTATACAGTAAGTCTCTCATGTATCTCTCTCTGTCTGTCTGTCTCTCTCTCTCTATCTCTCTCTCTCAGCAGGTAAGGGGATAATGATGTCATACTGTCACAGCTCAGCCTCCTCTTCCTCTTCCTCCTCCTAGGAACCAGTCTAACCAAAAAAACAACCAAAATACAACCTAATGAAAACTAACAACCTATCAACAAGGATCTATGTTCAACCAACCTGACATTCAGCCAACAAGCCAATGACTAAACAACTAGGCCCAACATTTAACCAACCAACCAATGTTTGACCAACCAAGAAATAACCAATAGACAACCAACCTGACATTTAATTAACTACTATCCAACCAACCTGACATTTAATTAACTACTATCCAATCAACAGACATCAGTCTGTTGATTGGATAGTAGCTCAGTGGGTAAGAGCGGGCGGCAGGTAGCTCAGTGGGTAAGAGCGTTGTGCCAGTAACCGAAAGGTTGCTGGTTCTAATCCCCGAGCCGACTAGGTGAAAAATCTGTCGATGTGCCCTTGAGCAAGGCACTTAACCCTAATTGCTCCTGTAAGTCGCTCTGGATAAGAGCGTCTGCTAAATGACTAAAATGTCAAATGTCAAACTCTGAAAGTCCCCCTCTTTCAGTCAATCATAAAACAACTACTTGGACCACAACTTTGTGCTCAATGGAGACAACGGTTGTTCTTCAATAAACCAAAAGCTACTACAGCCGTCTTGTTGCAGTGTGTGAGTTAAACTCAGGGTCCCTTTAGGCCTCAACACATCCTTATACTACACATGTACTGGAGTGGACACTCCCTAGCAAGATCATGTCTAGAATACCACCGGAGTTCTGAACACACACACCCAAACTTACAGAATTGGAGTGTAGCTATGCACCTCTCCCTTTCTCTGTCATCAACCAAAGCGTTGTGTGTGTGTGTATGTGTGTGTGTATGTGTGTGTGTGTGTGTGTGTGTGTGAGAGAGAGAGAGTGAAAAACCACAGTGTGCCATCACAGCTGCAAGATTTGTGACCTGTTGCCACAAGAAAAGGTCAACCAGTGAAGAACAAACACCATTGTAAATACAACCCATATTATGTTTATTTATTTTCCCATTTGTACTTTAACTATTTGCACATTGTTACAACAATGTATATATACATAATATGACATTTGAAATGGCTTTATTCTTTTGAAACTTCTGAGTGTAATGTTTACTGTTAATATTTATTGTTTATTTCACTTTTGTTTACTATCTACTTCACTTGCTTTGGCAATGTTAACATACGTTTCCCATGCCAATAAAGCCCATAAATTGAAATTGAAATGAGAGAGAGAGAGAGAGAGAGAGAGAGAGAGAGAGAGAGAGAGAGAGAGAGAGAGAGAGAGAGAGAGAGAGAGAGAGAGAGAGAGAGAGAGAGAGAGAGAGAGAGAGAGAGGAGAGAGAGAGAGAGAGAGAGAGAGAGAGAGAGAGAGAGCACAGTCTGCTGGAATGGGCATTTGAGTGAGACAGAGCTGGTACACATGCACACAAACACACACACACTTCCCCCTGTTCCTCTGTTAGTAGTGAAACACACTTCCTCCTGTTCCTCTGTTAGTAGTGAAACACACTTCCCCCTGTTCCTCTGTTAGTAGTGGAACACTTCCCCCTGTTCCTCTGTTAGTAGTGCAACACACTTCCCCCTGTTCCTCTGTTAGTAGTGGAACACTTCCCCCTGTTCCTCTGTTAGTAGTGAAACACACTTCCCCCTGTTCCTCTGTTAGTAGTGGAACACACTTCCCCCTGTTCCTCTGTTAGTAGTGGGACACACTTCCCCCTGTTCCTCTGTTAGTAGTGAAACACACTTCCCCATGTTCCTCTGTTAGTAGTGGAACACACTTCCCCCTGTTCCTCTGTTAGTAGTGAAACACACTTCCCCCTGTTCCTCTGTTAGTAGTGAAACACACTTCCCCCTGTTCCTCTGTTAGTAGTGAAACACACTTCCCCCTGTTCCTCTGTTAGTAGTGGAAAACACTTCCCCCTGTTCCTCTGTTAGTAGTGAAACACACTTCCCCCTGTTCCTCTGTTAGTAGTGAAACACACTTACCCCTGTTCCTCTGTTAGTAGTGAAACACACTTCCCCCTGTTCCTCTGTTAGTAGTGGAACACTTCCCCCTGTTCCTCTGTTAGTAGTGAAACACACTTCCCCCTGTTCCTCTGTTAGTAGTGGAACACTTCCCCCTATTCCTCTGTTAGTAGTAGAACACACTTCCCCAAAAAACGTGCTGCCTGCCTGGTTTGCTTAATATACGGAATTTGAAATAAATTATATACTTTTTTTTCTTGATCATTAAGTATATTTAATACCAAATGTTTTACTGGGTGACTTTCACTTTTACTTGAGTCATTTTCTTTTCTACTGTATGTTGTAGTCTGTCCAAGAGAGAAATCACACAAGACTGACAGCCTGTGAGTTTATTAAAAGCATTCAGTGATTACATGGCAGTTTAGAGAGCAACAGGTCTTTATCTGGAAAGGGTAAATAACATAACATCAACATAATCTGCACTCACATCACAAATATGAAATAAACACTTCTCAACAATACCTTTGAGATCATTGATATATATTACCATATGTATTTACTTTAATTTGATTAATTGATTGATTTGCACACAGCATATTCACAATTTAATGTATATCAGACCTGAACTAAGTACTATACTTTCTCTGTAACACACAGATCATAAGAGAATAAAACAAATATCTCTATATAGTACAAACATCATAACAATAATCTACATAATAATCAATACCATAATATTTATAATGAATAACATCATTATCTCTATACTACTAACAACATAACAATAATCTACATCAGTCAATATCATAAAATGTATAATCAATAACATCATGAGAGGTAAACAACAGCAACAAAACAAACCCCAACAAACTAAAATGACCCCTTTATTAAAATGTTTCAAAATACAAAGAATGAACAGATGATTATAATAATACATGGACTAATAATGGAAACACTTCAAGATAAAGAATCTAAGAGAAACACTAAATAAGATAAAGACATAAAGACAAAAGCTAAAAGCAGCAATACATTCTGGAACACAAAACAAACCTAATTGAGCTACTCTCTAAAAATAATCAAAACCCCATGTTACCAAAACCCCATGTTACCAAAACCCCATGTTACCCAAAACCCCATGTTACCCAAAACCCCATGTTACCAAAACCCCATGTTACCCAAAACCCCATGTTACCCAAAACCCCATGTTACCCAAACCCCATGTTACCTAAACCCCACGGTACCATGGTGGTACAAAACAAACAAAAATTAATAATAGTGGTTACAATCACTCCTTTTAGATTTCTTCCAAGGTTATAAAAAGATAAACTAATTCTTAACTTGTGTTATTAAAATTAGAACCACTTAAGGTTTGCTGCCACATTTTAAACACCAGTCCACTGCTGACCATCGAGTTCAAAACACAAAACTAACCTAAGATCAGCATGTAGGGTCAGCATCATTCTGCTCCTACTCAGTCCCCTGGGCTGCTCTCTCCTCTCCCGGTCCAGCTTCAGCTCTGGAGCTCAGAGAGACCATCTCCATGGCATTGGCATTGACATAAAGATCCATGCTGCTCACCCTGTTCACTCTCTTCTGCCTCCTGGTGGTCTAGGGAGACACAGCACCAAGAGTGAGTGAGTGAGTCAGTCATGGACTAATAATGGAAACACTTCAAGATAAAGAATCTAAGAGAAACACTAAATAAGATAAAGACATAAAGACAAAAGCTAAAAGCAGCAATACATTCTGGAACACAAAACAGACGTAATTGAGCTACTCTCTAAAAATAATGAAAGCCCCATGTTACCAAAACCCCATGTTACCATAACCTCATGTTACTATGGTTGCAAAAAAACTAACTAAAAGGAATCATGGTGGTTGCTGTCACTCTTTTTAGATGTCTTCCAAGGTTCTAGAAAGATAAACTAATTCTGAACTTTTCAGCTATTATTAAAATCCCGGTCTCTCGTTCTCTCTGTGTGTGTGTCTCTGTGTCTCATTCTCTGCGTGCGCGCCTCTCATTCTCATCTGGTTAATCACACAACTTAAACACATATATAGACCAATGTAGAATCTGAACCCTGCTCATAGACACAAACATTTAAATGACTTGTAACGTCTGAGTAAATGTCTTTACCTTGTAGTACAGGTAGATGGTGGTGATGGCTGTCAGTAGGATCAGCAGCACTACAACGTGTCTGATGATGAAGGCTGGCAGAGGAGAGGCTGAAAACAGAAACACCTTTGATGAGGGGACTGATCATCATCATATAGATCTGTGGGAAATCTGTCAATGACAAAGTTATAAGTCTGGATCATGTTCAGTTACCTGTGACGGTGAGGGAGAGGAGCTCACTCTCAGAGGAGAAGTTATGAGAGAAAACATAATTGTCATAAACACAGCTGTAGTTCCCTTGGTGGGAGTCATCTGCAGCAGGGAAGAGGAAGGCAGCAGAGTGATTGACAGCTGGTTGGGTCTGGGTTCTGTTGGAGCCGGTGAACGTGAGGAGGAAGGAGCCTCCTGGGTACTGTGGCTGAGTGGAGCAGGTGATGGTGAAGTTGTAGCCCCTAAAAACTTCAGGCCCCTGGTGGCCCCTGGAGATCCCTCCCATTGAGTCAGTCAGGAAGATATCAGGCTGGACCAGGAGATCTGTAACAATAAAAGAGAACAAGAAAAACCTCTTCAACTAGTTTCCTATAGATATGACAATAACATCAGCATGTAACAGTGCTAGCCACCCTCCCTCACAGGGCAACATGAGTAGTGGGCCTACAGTCACTGAGACAACATATGTTGATATCAGGATGAAGCAGGACATCTGGAACAAGAGGAGAGAAAAAGAAAACGTAGCTCCTCAACTACTTTCTTTCCTCATTTAGATATGACAATAACATGACATGTGACAGTGGTAGTGAGTAGAGACGTTCACTGAGATAACACTCAAATACAAAAGCATTCTGCGATATTTAAGTTGTATTTGATTCCTACTTGACTGATTGATCTGTTTTGCAAAGCAGACTTACAAGCTAAACAGTCATTGTGAGAGGTGCAGAGGAAGTTGTATGAATGAAGGAAATCAGTTGAATATAATTATAATATCTTGATATTTCCTGAGCAGATCTCTGTGAGTCCAGGAAGGAGATTTAATACATGGCCAAAAGAATGTGGAACTCGGTAGTGAGTGTTGCAACCGAGGATCATTTTGACTCTCTACGCGCTTCAGCCGTCTGTTCTGTGAGCTTGTGAGGCCTACCACTTCACGGCTGAGCCGCTGTTGCTCCTAGACGCCACGTTGAAAGTCAATGAGCTCTTCGGCCATTCTACTACCAATGGTGGTCTATGGATTGTATGGCTGTGTGCTCAATTTTATACACCTGTCAGCAACAGGTATGGCTGAAATAGCCGAATCCACTAATGTCCACATACATTTGGCCATATAGTGTATCTTGTTATTACCTGAGCAGATCACTGTGGGTCCAGGAAGGAGATAATACATTCTCACACACTCCCTCAGTGAAGACTCAGACCCAGAACAGTCAACTCTAAACCATCCAGTGGTGTTTCCAGGTAGAACTGAAACAGTGGAGCCACAACCCAGCTGTCTACACACTACTGCAGCTACATCCTCCTTGAACCTGTCTACAGCTCCCACAGTCCTCCACTCTCCCTGGTAGTACTGCTCCACTCCACCAGCACAGCGACTGCCTCCTCCCACCAGCCTCACATCATCAGGCTCTGAGAAAAGAAGAGAGAGAGACAGTAATCTTACTATTTTCTCACTAAAACACATCTACAGTGGGCTCCAAAATTACTGGCACCCCGGACTGCACAAACAATACTTAAAAAAATATAAACAATACTGTACTTTATTAATGTTTCAATGGAACCAACCAAAATCATACAATTATTTAATACAAAATAAATGTCACCAAAATCAAGGTTTCATAATTATTGGCACTCCTCATTTAGTACTTAGTGCAACCACCTCTGGCAAGGATAACAGCATGGAGTCTTTTTCTGTAATGTTTGACAAGGTTAAGGAACATATTTGGAGGGATTTTGGACCATTCCTCTATGCAGATCCTTTCAAGATCCTTCACATTCTTGGGTTTGCGCTTATTAACTGCCATCTTCAAATCAGCCCACAGATTTTCGATTGGATTGAGGTCTGACTGAGATGGCCATGGCAGAACATATATATTTTTTGTCACAGAACCATTTCTGTGTGGATCTTGAGGTATGTTTTGGGTCATTGTCTTGTTGGAATGTCCACCTATGGCCAAGTCCCAGCCTTCTGGCAGAGAAAACTAGATTGTCAGCCGAAATTGCCTGATACTTGGTGGAATTCATTATGCCATCCAGTGCCCCTGGACCTCTGGAATTAAAACAGCCCCAAATCATCACTGACCCACCACCATATTTCACAGTGGGTATGAGGTGCCTCTCCTTGTATGCATCTCTGTTTCGACGCCAAACATGTCGATGCTGTATCTGACCAAAACGTTCAATTTTGGTCTCACCTGACCAGAGCACCTTCTTCCAGTCATAATATAAATGACGTTTGGCAAACTCCAAGCGCTTGCGTCTGTGTCTTGGGGTCAGAAAGGGCTTTCTTCTGGCAAACCTTCCAAAGAGCCTGTGGTTGTGGAGGTGGCGTCTGATGGTGCTTTTTGAAACCTGGTGACCCCAAGACGCCACCAAGGCCTGCAATTCGTTCACAGTTATTCTTGGGGATTTTGTTGCTTCTCTCACCATCCTCCTCCCTATGCTGGGGGGCAAAATGCATTTGCGTCCTCTACCGTGAGGTTTTCAACTGTTCCATATCTTTTTTATTTTTTAATAATTGCCCTGACAGTGCTCAGTGGTATATTCAATCGTTTGTGGATCTTCTTGTAGCCATTACCAGATTTATGAAGGTCTACGACCATCTGTCTCTTTTGAACTGCCAGTTATTTTGTTTTCTTCATGGTGTTGGATGACAAAGGGATATTGTATGCGTGTTACCTCATTTTTATATCCTAGTGAAACAGGAAGTGATGTAATGGCTCAATATAGTTCCTTAAGACTTAGATACACTTAAATAAATGGAATTTATTTCCTGGTTGATAGAATAATTATTAATGACTAATTATTACACCCTGAAACTGTGTGAAATGTGTTAGAATGTGTGAGTGTAGGACCAGTAAAGACTATGACATTGAGCTACTATTTAGCAATGTGATTAAGAGTTAGACCAGACAACAAGGGGACAAGGAGAACTGGCTACAGACAACTGGGAAACCAAGATAAAGAGGCCTCCCAATTAAGGGAGGAGAGAAACGGTTAGGCTTTTTAAGGAGTATGAGGACGGCGATAACTAAGGAATGCAGCCTATGATAAGAACATGTGTGTGTGACCTGATGGTTAGGAGAGCAGAGGAAAACAGCCCGCCTAAAAGGGGTGGGGTTTTTGTATGACGTGTGAGTATAAAAGATGGACTCTGAAATTGTGATGAACAGAATTCTCAATGAATAAAGGCCTGACTATGCAGACCGGGACTCTGTCCGTTTCTTGATCCAAAAGCATTACAACCTTTTGGGAGACGCACAGAGACACTGAAATAGTTGAGTTCAACCATTGAGATTAAAATATTCACTTAACACTGGTTTAATTTTGGTAGATGTTATTTACAATAATCTTTAAGGGTGCAATTAATTGTGAAACCTTGATTTGGAGGACATTGATTTTTAATTTAATCAATAAATGATTTTGGTGGGTTCCATTGGAACATTAATATAGTACAGTATTTCTCACATGTTGGTATTTTCAGTTTCTCTCTATAATTATAGTGTTTATATTTCTGTAAGTATTGTTTGTGCATTGCCAGACAGGGGTGCCAGTAATTTTGGAGCCCAACAGCATTACCAGGTAGGCAGGTGTTGTTTTTTCTGTCTGAGGTGTCACAGTCCAGGAGAAGGGACTCATTGCCTTTACACTGGAACTCTTTATCCCAGGTCTGACCCTCACCTTCTCCGTAGAGCCCCCCCTGTAGAGCTGCAGGAGCCCCACAGCCAAGCTCCCCACAGACTACCTCTGCATCCTGCTGGTCAAAGTCAGCTTCACACACTGAGGCCCAGGACTGATTGGACTTCACCTCCAGTCTCCCAGAGCAGAGACCATCTCCATCCACAAGCTGCACAGACTCTGGAGAAAAAGAGTTGGTTGAACATTCAATCCGTTTTGTTGATGACACTGTCAAGGACTAAACACAAATATGTTGGATAAAAGATTGTAGTTTGCTATGTTTGATACTGTAAGAGGTAGACATTGGTTCTTAGTCACTCAGGACAGGGTTGGGAATAATGCAGGCAGGAGACAGGAATAAGTTCACTTCACTTTATAGAAAATAAACAGCTGGACATCCATCAGGCAGCTTCACTTCAGTAACATCTGAACTACAATGATCTGCCCATGCACATCTCCCATAAACCAATATGACAAACACAAATATAATGTTTAAATACATCTAACATCTCTCCCTGTCTTTAAATGAAATGAAAAAAACATAAAACATGATATATGCTAATCTTGTATAATGTACAAATCAAATCTCTCAATATTACCAGTGTCTTACCTGAACAGATCACATGATGATAATATTCACAATCAGAGACACCAGGTAGACTTCCTATGGTGTCACACTCTCTAATAGTAGACTCATCTCCACTGCATCTACTCATTAGTGCGACTCCTCCTCTTCCCTCTTCAACCAGAGGTCCTCTAGATGAAGCTACAGCATTCCCACAGCCCAGCTCTCTACACACAACCTTAGCCTCTGTCATCCTCCACCCTATAGAACATAGACCTGACCACTCTCCTCTGTAGAAGACTTCCACATTCCCAGAACAGGAAGTGGTCCCATTCACCAGTCTGACTGAGTATTTAGCTGTAAACAGCAGAGAGGAAAACACAGTGGTGAGGACAGATTATGACAGGGCTTCTGTTATTCTAACAGCAGTAATGTTTTGTAGTTGACAAGTATTAGTAGTTCCATAAAACAGTACTTGTTATTGGGTTTTAGAATGGTGTGTATGGACACATGAATTTCTCCATGTGGGATAATAAAGTTGACTAATATTGAACTGCTATAATCATTGTAGATTTATACTCTACCTACCTGGTGGACTGATGCTTTGAGCCTGGAGATCTGAGGAGAGAGAGGAAGAGAGAGAGAGGCAGAGGTTAAATGAACATCAACATGACCTTTCATGATGTGATGGGGAAGATAGGCTTATCGATGGTAAGATGCAACAACATTTACATTTACATTTTAGTCATTTAGCAGACGCTCTTATCCAGAGCGACTTACAGTTAGTGAATACATATTTTTTAATACTGCCCCCCCGTGGGAATCGAACCCACAACCCTGGCGTTGCAAACGCCATGCTCTATCAACTGAGCTACATCCCTGCCGGCCATTCCCTCCCCTACCCTGGACGACGCTGGGCCAATTGTGCGCCGCCCATGAGTCTCCCGGTCGCGGCCGGCTGCGACAGAGCCTGGATTCGAACCAGGATCTCTAGTGGCACAGTTAGCACTGCGATGCGGCGCCTTAGACCACTGCGCCACTCAGGAGACAGAATAAGATGACAACAACAACAACAATAAGATGACAACAACACACGTGTGTACACACACTATAGATACTAAAGTATGTGGACACCCCTTCAAATTAGTGGATTCTATTTCAGCCACACCCCTTCCTGACAGGTGTATAAAATCGAGCACACAGCCATGCAATCTCCATAGACAAACATTGGCAGTAGAATGGCCCATACTGAAGACCTCATTGACTTTCAACATGGCACCGTCACAGGATGCCACCTTTCCAACAAGTAATTTAGTAAAATGTCTGCCCTGCTGGAGCTGCCTCGGTCAACTGTAAGTTATGTTATTGTGAAGGGAAACGTCTAGGAGCAACAACGGCTCAGCGTGAAGTGGTAGGCCACACAAGCTCACAGAACGGGACCGCCGAGTGCTGAAGCGGGTAGCGTGTAAAAACCGTCTGTCCTCGGTTGCAACACTCACTACGAGTTCCAAACTGCCTCTGGAAGCAACGTCAGCACAAGAACTGTTAGTTGGGAGCTTCATGAAATGGGTTTCCATGGTTGAGCAACCGAACAAAAGCCTAAGATCACCATGAGCAATGCCAAGCATCGGCTGGAGTGGTGTAAAGCCCACCGCCATTGGACTCTGGAGTATTGAAAACGCGTTCTCTGGAGTGATGAATCACGCATCACCATCTGGCAGTCCAAAGGAAAAAATCCACGCAGCAATGTATATTTACCATTACCTCACTAATGCTCTTGTGGCTGAATGGAAGCAGGTCTCCGCAGCAATGTTCCAACATCTAGTGGAAAGCCTTCTCTCAACAGTGGAGGCTGTCATAGCAGCAAAGGGGGACCAACTTCTAAGCTAAACTGAAAATGTTCGTTGGCGCCGTTGGAGCTATAAAAAACAAACAGTCTAACCCCACAGTTATCACGGTAGAAAGCCCTTGAAACCAACAGTTGACTATTTATAATCCAATAGGCAGAAAGTGCCCTGCATGCTTCCGAAAAACGATGTCCAGTGTCCCCGAAGCCCTTAAATGACCTCAGACTAAACTGTCCTCTCCAGCTCCCGATCCGACGAACCCAAGCAGCTCCCGAAGCCACTGCCAGTGGCACTGGAACCTTCGTCAATACAGCCAAGCAGCAAGCGAATTGAGACAACTCATTTCTAAAATATTCAACTATACATCTTATTTTGTTAAGGTAAGTAAAGTAGAGTGCAGTTAAAACCAATTCGGGGAAAAAAACGTACACAAAATGTTTTCCAACTTCACAAGCGCACCTCTCCCCTCTGTTCACCTTCCCAAGTTCTCTCACGTCACCCCGCTCCTCCGCACACTCCACTGGCTTCCAGTTGAAGCTCGCATCTGCTACAAGACCATGGTGCTTGCCTACGGAGCTGTGAGGGGAACGGCACCTCCGTACCTTCAGGCTCTGATCAGTCCCCACACCCAAACGAGGGCATTGCGTTCATCCACATCTGGCCTGCTGGCCCCCCTACCTCTGCGGAAGCACAGTTCCTGCTCAGCCCAGTCAAAACTGTTCGTTGCTCTGGCACCCCAATGGTGGAACAAGCTCCCTCACGACGCCAGGACAGCGGAGTCACTCACCACCTTCCGGAGACACTTGAAACCCCACCTCTTTAAGGAATACCTGGGATAGGATAAAGTAATCCTTCTACCCCCCCTTACCCCACCCCCCAAAAAATAAAATAAAACATATTGTAAAGTGGTTGTTCCACTGGCTATAAGGTGAATGCACCAATTTGTAAATCGATAAGAGCGTCTGCTAAATGACGTAAATGTAAATGTAAATGATGTCACCATAGTCTAGGACCGATAGGAACGTTGACTGAATAATCTGCTTTCTACTGTTTAGCGAGAGGCAGGACCTGTTTCTATAGAAGAAGCCCATTTCTATTCTCAGCTTCTTAACTAACTCATCAATATGCTTTTTAAAAGACAGCTTTTCATCTATCCAGATTCCCAGATATTTATAAGCAGGGACACAATCAATATGGACACCATTCAAAGTACATTAAATCAGTTATTTTGATGTGCACTAGAGAACAACATATACTGAGTTTTCCCTGCATTCAATGCTCATTTCAGGTCAATAAAGTTTTTCTGTAATTCCATGAAGGCAGACTGTAGTTCAGATAGAGCCTGGTCAACCGTGGGGGAAATAGCATACACAGCAACTATCAACTGTATACAAGTGGAGGTTACAGTTTTTTATAGACAAGTCAATATTGTTAATGTAAACAGCATAGGTGCAACATTGGTTCTATATCGTGGAGCTCCGCCCCATAGGGGAGCTCTGCTCCTAGTGGTTTACCCTCTGCCCTACGGCAGAAACAGCCTGAAGCAAAATTATGCACACACCTGCAGCCAATGGGAGCACAGGTGCCCCTATAAGAAGGGACCCGTTCCCTCAATCTGCCTCCCATTTATCTTCAGCGACTGGACTAGAACTGAAGAAGCCAAGAAGTATTGAAGACTCAGGAAGAACTCGCCGTCGATATCCAGCCATCGACGTCTTCCAGCATGAGCACACCGGGAAATTTTCCACCCCCAAAAGCCCTTTTCAGGGCTCTATGTCGATGTACTGACATGGCGCCTACGGACCCCCACGACCTTTGTTTCGTGTGTTTGGGACCGCAGCACGCCAAGGAAGGTCTCGACAACCCCCCTAACTGCGCCTCCTGCGCCCTCCTTCCTATGAAGGGGAGGAAGCAGCGTTGGGTGTTTTTTTAGGGAGGACATCCCCCTAGAGGATGTATTGTCCATTCTCGCCTCTGCTTCAGAGGCGTCTTCGGACAGTGCTGGCTCGGGGGACGACAAGGAGGAGGGCACAGAGATGGATATCCCAGTGGGACAATCCGGAGCTCTGGCGCCGACGTTCAAGACCCCCTTTCCTTTGGAGAGCGCGAGGTCTGAGGGCTCCTTGGGCGATGACGACACGGGCTCTGTTAGGTCAGAAGCCCTGTCCTTCGCGGCGGCCTCTCTGCGTTCGGACTTTCCCGAACTCATTGAGAAGGCTGCCAATCGACTGGAGATAGCGCTACCCCCAGTTCCCCTCCCTGTGGAAGTGGATTTGATGGAGGGTGGCCCCTACTCCAAGCCAAGGAAGGCGGCTGAGCCGATGGCTCCAGCCATGCCTTCCCTTGGCAAATATGTCGAGGGCTCATGGGACTCACCTCTGGCGGCGCGTTCGCCGGCCAGAGCGTACATCCCATTCACCAGAGTGGCCGGTCATGAGTGGGCAGCGAAGGGAATCCCTAGGCTCGAAGGCGCCATGACGGCGTATCTAGTGCCGGGTTCGAGTCCCTGGGCAGCCTCCAAGAAGGCTACCCTACCGGCGCAAAAGGACAGGCTTACAGCACAGCTGGCCGAGAAGTCCTTCACGCTAGGAGCCCAGGGCGTGTCAGCGGCGAACAATATCGCCCTCCTCGCGGCCTCCCTATCCCGTCTCACAACGGGTAGGTCAGAGTTGACCGGCGAGGAAATTGAGGAGGCGTCCAGGATTTCCGGAGCCATCCTTCACCTGACACAGGCCGTGGCAATATGCGCAGGCAGAACCATGGCCACCTCGGTGGTCACAGAGCGTCACCTTTGGCTATCCATGACGGCCATGAAGGAGACTGACAGGGCCTCGCTACTCAACGCTCCTGTCTCCAGCGAGGGCCTATTTGGGGTCGCTGTTAAGGAGGCAACAGAGCGTTTCGCCAAAATGGACGAGGAGAGGAAGCACCTAGCCAAGCATCTGCCGTTGGCGATGAAGGCTAGCAGAGCCCCAGCTATTCCGTCCACCTCCAACGCCCCCAGTAGATCTACAGGGAGGCGACGGGCCAGGCGACAGGCGTCCACCACAGGCGGCAAGCGAGCGGGCTCGGCCCCTCCGGCGGCGACAGTGGTAGCGACGGTTCCGCCGGCGAGGGAGGTCACCGTCAAGCCGACCTGGCAGCACCTATGACGAGGCGAGGGGGAGAGAACGGATGACGGCTCGGCACGAGACGCAACAGAGCCCACTGTTCCCCCCCACCCCACTGTTCAGGGCGTGGAGGGAGTGTTTTGTGATTATGTGAATAAAGAGCTGGTTCTCACTGACATTGTCAAAGAAGGACATTTCTTCCATAACACACTACAGAACACTTCACGTTCTATAATTTTCTCTCACCATCCTGAGTGTAGCTCAACCCACCAAGAGTGCGTAGTTGAGCACACTCAGGAGAGGAAAGGGAAAAAGGTAGCAAGGCGCAGCCTTAGCTCACCTGATAAGGACCTTTTACTACAGACTCCTAGGAGCTCTGTAGTAAAGGTCTCACACAGCAGGCAGCAGTCTCTGTCCCAATGTGACATGAAGACGCAGCCGCTAGCTGGGAATTACGCCTTGCTGCAGGCTAATGCCTCAGCCAGCGCAGATCAGACCCATGCGACGTTCAAGGAGGGCGGGAATACTAGAGTTACAAGTGTAACCAATGTATGGACGCCCCCAGTGTATTCAGAACGTAACAATGCCCATGGCTCTGAGTGCAGCTCACCACACATAGAGTGTGCTGCTGAGCAGCCGCATGAGACCAGTGAAGAGGTATTGTGGCACCACCTTGTGGTACCAGTCAGAGATCACACCTTTCAGACTCTGTTGAGTACTGCAGTGGATGGGTCTCATGGCAAGCAGCAGTCTCAGTCAGACAATGACATGATGACGCAATTGCTATCCGGGGAGGGCGCTCTGTCTCAGGTTAATGCCTCAGCCAGTGCAGTTCAGAACCGTGCTGCGTTCACGGAGGGCCGGATTACTGGAGTTACGGTCGTAACTAACGTATCAAGGCCCCCGATTCACTCAGAACGAGCTGATGTTTCCTCTCCCTTTCGAGGGGGGCCCGCCTTGGGCTATTCCACCAACCCAGTGTTGGGGAATAGCGGCGGCGAGGGCCATAGAGGAATACAGGTCCTTCCTACTGGACGCACCACAGCTTCGTGCGCGCCCGCTTTCTCTGCATTGCTGGCAGTGGCAACGAAGCTGTACCCTCTCACGCTGGCTAGAACAGACGTTGCAGAAGGGTTATGCCCTCCAATTCCATCGGACCCCACCCCCGTTCAGGGGACTGGTGGAGACGGTGATGAAAACGCCGGACAAAGTAGCCGCTCTGATGTCAGAGATTACGGAACTTTTGGCGAAGGAGGCGGTCACAGTAGTTCCCCGAGAGCAAAGGAACAAAGGGCTGTATTCGCCTTATTTCCTAGTGCCCAAAAAGACGGGGGGAGTGAGGCCGATTTTGGATTTACGCATTCTCAACGAGAGCATAACCAAACGGCCCTTCCGAATGCTGACGACAAAACGTCTACTGGAATGTGTCCAGAAAGGGGACTTTTGTACAAGCATAGACCTAAAGGACGCGTACTTCCATGTGCCGATACAATCGCGTCACAGGAAGTTTCTGCGGTTCGCCTTTCAAGGGGTGGCGTACGAGTTCACGAGGATGCCATTCGGGTACGCCCTGGCACCTCGAACGTTTTCCAAATGTGTGGAGGCGGCATTGGAGCCGCTGCGTCGTCAAGGGATAAGGCTATTAGCCTACCTAGACGACCTGCTGGTTCTCGCCCCGTCAGCAGAGCTGGCGTTCACTCACACGACACAGACAGTGATTCATCTCACGCGTCTGGGGTTCGCTGTGAATTGGAAAAAGAGCGCACCCTGGCCCAGTCATCAGATTGTCTACCTGGGACTACAGCTAGACACTGTATTGATGAGGGCTCGAATATCGGACCCTCGAAGGGCAGCATTGTTGCTAGCCCTGAGGAGGTGTCGTCCGAATCACACAGTAACGGCGCTATCGATCATGTCACTTTTGGGTCTCATGTCATCAGCCCACTCTGTGGTCCCGCTGGGATTTCTGCACATGCGCAGAATACAGCGGTGGTTCGCCCAACTAAGACTAGACCCAGTGCGTCAACGTCATCGGTTGGTGGTGGTTCCTCTCTCGCTAAGAGCAGACCTGGACTATTGGAGAAACTCGAGCGTTCTCACGCACGGAGCTCCGATGGGCAAGGTGTCATCCTACATTCCAGTGTTCACAGATGCCTCTCTGACTGGATGGGGAGGGACATGTCAGTCTCAAGCGATAGGAGGTGCATGGCCTCAATCAGGTCGTCACATCAACCTCCTGGAGTTGGAAACGGTTCGACTGGTTCTGACCCACTTCGCGTCTACCCTTCGGGGTCGCGATGTGTTGGTCTGGTCAGACAACCGGACCACAGTGGCTCACATAAATCGCCAGGGAGGGGTCAGGTCTCCTGCCCTCCATCAGGCGGCAGAGGAATTGTGGCTGTGGGCTCACAAGCACCTTCGCTCGTTGAGAGCAGCACACATTCCGGGCTACTTGAACGCAGGGGCAGACCTCATGTCAAGAGGGGGTCCTCGAGACGACGAGTGGTGTCTGCACCCGGACATTGTTCTACGAATTTGGGAACAATTCGGGAGAGCCGAGGTGGATCTGTTCGCGTCACGCGTGAACGCGCAGTGTCCCCTATGGTTCTCTCTGAGGGAACAGGACGAGCCACCACTGGGAAGAGACGCATTCGCGCACTACCCGTGGCCGAAAGTTCTCCTGTATGCGTTCCCTCCGCTGTCTTGCATTCTCCCACTGCTAGCCAGGGTGAGGTCAGAGGAGCTGTCAGTGATACTGATAGCGCCCGATCGCCCGGGGGCTCCGTGGTTTGCGCAGATGAGTCAGATGTTGATTGCGCCACCTTGGCCAATTCCACATCGACGAGACGCGTTGACCCAGGCGGGAGGCTCGATAGGGCAGTGGCCCATAATCGGCCAACCACTGAAGGCTTGGTTCCTGAATGGGACAGGTTGAGGCGCCGTGGGTTATCTGATGCAGTGATCAGAACCATACAAGGCGCAGGAGCCAGTTCCACTTCTAGGATGTATACCAGCAGATGGAACGTTTTCTCACGATGGTGTGACACACAGGATGTAGACCCCATGAACTGTCAGGTGGAGAGTGTGCTCTCATTCCTGCAGTTTATGTTTGATAAGCAGAATCGCCCTCCACCATTCGGGTGTTTGCAGCGGCAATTTCAGCTGGTCATGAAGGGTTTAATGGGAAAAACGTGTTCAGTCACCCATTAGTGAAACGTTTCTTATTGGGGACAAAGCGGCTTAGGCCAATGCCCAGAGCTACGCTGCCCCAGTGGGATTTGGCTTTGGTTCTCGAAGCGTTATGTAAGTCGCCGTTCGAGCCATTGAATCAAATACCCCTCAAGATGCTGTCTATCAAGACGGCGCTGTTGCTCGCCTTGACTACCGCTAAGCGAGTCAGTGATTTGTGTGCACTGTCGACGAGACCCGACTGCCTTGCCATCAATGGCGATCTGAGCAGAGTGGTGTTACGCCCTAACCCGGCATTTGTGCCGAAGGTTATTAACAGTGCATATAGATCACAGATCGTGGAATTGTGGGCTTTTTATCCCCCTCCCCATGGGGAGAGGAGTGAGGAAAAGCTTCATTGTCTGTGCCCAGTACGCGCTTTGGCGTGTTACGTTGAGCGCACAGCAGCGGTTAGGTCATCGCCTCAGCTGTTTGTGTGTCACGGTGCGGCTGCATTAGGTAGACCACTTTCAAAACAGCGATTGTCTCATTGGCTTTGTGAAGGTATTGAGACAGCGTACGAGGTGGCGGGGCGACAACCACCTCAGGGTATCAGAGCGCACTCTACTCGTGGAGTAGCAGCTTCTACTGCCCTCTTCAGAGGAACAGAGGTAGAGGATATTTGTAGAGCAGCGTCATGGTCGACGCCGTCTCCTTTTATCCGTTTCTATCTGTTAGATATGTCTTCTAACTCTTTGGCTCGATATGTACTCAGCGTCGCTGAGGGAAGATCTTGAGCAAAATAGAGAGGAAAAAGCAGGTTTGTGACCATGTTCATAGGGGCCGCTTTTGTTAGAAGGACATATTATGGACAGACATGTTTTTTAACTCTTTGGCTCGGTCGGTTTTCAGCAGAGCTGAAAGGCGATTTTGAGCTAGGAAGAGAGGATAAAGCAGGACCATGGACTGGTTCCAATCAGGTCCGCTTTGGTTAGGAAAACATGTTTGTTGAGGATAGGCTTTTTAACTCTCAAGGCTCGATTGCACTCAGCGTAGCTGAAGGAGAATCTTGAGCTGGAGGAGAGAGAAGCAGGACGATGGACAGGTCTCTATCAGGTCCGCTTTGGATGGAAAGCATATCTTGTGGCATGTCTCCTGACTGACAGGGTCAGTATAGTAGAGACATGTATTGAATTGACAGAATGTGAGGTCATCTATCTGATGTTCAGTTTAGTATGACTGGTATATTTTGTTCCTGCTTACTAATCTCTGGGTTCCATTGAGTGAGTAAGGCGGTTTATTGGACACATAATGTAGAGTGACATTTTATGTCATTCCATTAGTGGACGATAGTGTTGTCACAGAATATTGAGGCACGGCTATCTGCTAGTACAGATTAGCATGGCTTCTATTCTGATGATCTGCCCACTAGTCATTAGCATTGCCATTGAGCTAGATGGGGCGGGTCTATAACCGATGACGCGGTATATTGTGACGCCCGGATGGGTTTTAGTTGCAGTACTGCGGGAATTGGTTGCAGCCATTGCTAGGCTTGACCTTTTTTCATTTTTTAATGGGAAGTGTCAGGCTCGGCAGGGAGTACATTTTGGAGCGTTTCGCTCCGCCTTAAATCACTAGGAGCAGAGCTCCCCTATGGGGCGGAGCTCCACGATATAGAACGATTAGTTACCGGAGTGTAACTCCAGTTCTATGATTGTAGCGGAGCCCCATAGGACTTAAGGCCCTGCCGACCCTCTCTAGTCTCGCTGAAGATAAATATCTCGGGAGGCAGATTGAGGGAACGGGTCCCTTCTTATAGGGGCACCTGTGCTCCCATTGGCTGCAGGTGTGTGCATAATTTTGCTTCAGGCTGTTTCTGCCGTAGGGCAGAGGGTAAACCACTAGGAGCAGAGCTCCCCTATGGGGCTCCGCTCCACTCATAGAACTGGAGTTACACTCCGGTAACTAATCGTTTTAGAAGTGGGGGAGACATAACTTTATTTATATTCATTTTTGTTTTTATCCAGTTGGATAAACACTCCAAACAGCCTACCCGACTGCTCAGAACCCTCCGCATGGTCCTAAAGCACACTATCGCCTGATTTAACACCATCAGTAGATACACATTGAGTTCTATCTGTCAAGTCATGTTTTTACCAGTTACATGCAGCCTGGTCTAGGCCAATTGAGCCAAGCCTCTGAATTAGCAGTGAGTGATCAACAGCCTTTGACAGGTCAATGAAGAGGGCAGCACAATGTTGCCTTCTATCCTTACAGTGAACCACATCATTTATAACTAGGGATGCAGCAGAGATAGTGCTATGACCTGGTCTAAAACCCCACTGATGTACATTTACAATACATCTTAGCTGAGAATTAATTAAGGATTCTAATATTTTAGCTAGGCAAAAAAGTTTAGAAATAGAGCGATAATTATTTAGGTCACAAGGGGTCACCACCTTTGTGAAGGGGGAGTACATGGGCCGCCTTCCAAACCTTGGAGATAGTACTAGATATAACTGTCAGGTTACGGGTTGATGATTCAGCAATCAGGGGGGCAGAGAGCTGCAGTAGAAATGGATCAAGCATATCAGCCACAGTGGATTTTTAAAAAACATAAATCTTAAGCAAGACATCTAGCACATCACAGATAGTAAATTGTTGAAATGAAACAAAGATTGACTAGAAGGTTAGGGACAAGAAACGTATTCTACCTAAGCTACATCAACACAATGTAATGAAGAATGTTATTATTGTTTTCAAGTGAGTACACAAGTCTAGTCTAGGCTGTAAACTGCAGTGAATAGCCCAGGTCATTTTAATTACCGTTCAAAAACCAGGCGTTTTGAATACATATTAATTTCAAAATAACTGCATCTAGCCTGTCTGATTTGGATCAGTTATGGGTTTTTACTCTGCAGTTTAGCCTCGAAGGTCCAGGAACATTAGCAGGACAGCAATATGATCTATTTTGTCATGATGTATAATCTAACAGAAACAGGCTAATGCATATGAATTATAATAATGCGTGAGCGCGGAGGAAGTTGGATCCATTCCTTCCTCTCTACTCTCTCCTCACCTCCTTCTCTAAACCCATTGGAGAAGGTCATTCTAACCTAAAATGCTACAAGGAAGCAGCTAGCAGCCAAGCAAAATAGTCTTGAGTGGCAACCAATCTGCCCAATTAGCTGTTAAGTTTCCATACACCCACTTCTGTTGAGCCTCCCACTTCTTTAGCAACACCCACTTTCAGACACACTCCATGTATGCAGTTACCCTCTGGGAGAATCTCGATTGTAGAGTATACTCCTCGCGTCCTCTCTCCTCACCTCCTCTCTCCTCATTGGAGGAGAAGGTCAGAGGGGCGGGACCTCTGGCTTTCTCATCCAATGGGTTTTGAGAAGGAGGCGAGGAGTATGCAATTGAGATTCTCCCCATGACTGTGAAAGGGTGCCATAAAGCAGTGTGCACGGTATAGAGCTCGCCAGCTTGTAGCCTAAATGAATGGGGAAAGACTAGGGTTTTGGGATAAACGCTGAAAATAAGGTCTGAGATGAACACAGACTTAGTAGATCTTATACGTTTTGTTCTATGAGATAATTTCAGTCAGTTAACATTACCTTTATGAATTATGAAGCCTTTATGTTTTGTTCTATGAGATAATATCAGTCAGGTAACATGAACTTTATGAATTCTGAAGCCTTTATGTTTTGTTCTATGTGATTATATCAATCAGTTAACATGATCTTTATGAATTATGAATCCTTTATGGGCTTTTTCTGATTACATAAATGCTTCAAATTTCACAAAAAGGGACGTTAGCTGATGAAGATTATCTCATAGAATAAATCGTAGGTTATAAGATCTCCTAAGCCTGTGTTTACCACAGACCTTATTGTCGGAATTTATCCAAAAACCCGACAAAAACTCCATTAATTTCCCCGTAGGATTTGTCCAATGAACCGAGGTGGAGTTAGTGCCTACAAAAAGTCTCCATTACTATTGCTCTGTATAGGGCAGTGGTCCCCAACCTTTTTCAGTTACCCAGAGGACCCTCTCATGTGCATTTTACCAGTAACCCTCTGGTCTCATGAGTCTTCTCAAGTACCCCCTGTGGATAGTCCAAGTACCCGCAGGGGTCCTAGTACCCCTGGTTGGGAAACACTGCTAGTGAATAGGGTCCCTTTGTCTTCCTGTCATGCAGTTACATGGCCACTAGATGGCGATGTTTACCCAGTCTGGGCCAGGGTTGCACTACAGAACTAACACTGCTGAACCAGGCCTCCGGTGGAAAACAATCCTTTATCAAGGTTATGGGTCCATTCATATCTAGCTAGGCCTGTATTCATGAAGAGTTTCAGAGTAGGAGTGTTGATCTAAGACCCCTTTTGCCTTTTAGATCATAATGAATAACATTACATGGACAGTGGGGAACTGATCCTAGATTTTACATTTCCATTTGAGTCATTTATCAGATGCTCTTATCCAGAGCCACTTACAGTTAGATCAGCAGCACTCCTATTTCTTTCCTGATTGATACGGCAAAACCTGACCACACGCACTTTACGTTAATTCTCCTAATCGGCTAAGTTCATTATACTAACCTGCCACGTTAATTATCCTAACCCGCTACGTTAGTTCTCCTATCCTGCCACGTTAATGGTCCTATCCTGCCACGTTAATGATCCTATCCTGCCACGTTAATGATCCTATCCTGCCACGTTAATGATCCTATCCTGCCACGTTAATGATCCTATCCTGCCACGTTAATGATCCTAACCTGCCACGTTAATGATCCTATCCTGCCACGTTAATGATCCTATCCTGCCACGTTAATGATCCTATCCTGCCACGTTAATTCTCCTAACCTGCTAAGTTAATTATACTAACCTGCCACGTTAATTATCCTAACCTGCTACGCTAATTCTCCTAACCTGCTAGGTTAGTTCTCTTAACCTTCTCCGTTAGTTCTCCTAACCTGCAACATTAGTTATCCTAACCTCCCACGTTAATTATTCTAACCTGCTACATTAGTTATCCTAATCTCCCACGTTAGTTATTCTAACCTGCTACATTAGTTATCCTAACCTCCCACGTTAATTATCCTAACCTGCTAAGTTAGTTCTCCTAACCTCCGCAGTGGCGTGTATTCATGGATGCCAAAGGAAGCCAGGCTTCCCCAAAAAAATTACCAAGAAAAAACATATAAAATAATGTATCTTTCATCTCTGTGTTTTATAATTTTCCTTCAATTAGCAAGAGGCTGAATGTATCTCACCGGAGAAAGCATCTGAGCGAGTGAAACGGTGCCCCTCTGTCTCTGTATGTGGAGGCCATTCTATCTGATGCTGTCTGGTTAAAAAGAGTATGACATTGCTGCCGCCCTGTAGCATTGAATGCTAACATTTGGCCTCCCTTGATCATAAAACATTAATTTAAATGCCATTCAGCGTTGAGCTAAAGTGTGAATGGTCCTGAAATAAATCAAATAAAATTACAAATTGCATAATGACCCCTGCGCCCACCAGACCCCCCACCCGACCCCTCGCACCGCCCCTAGGAGGCCGCCCCAGAGTTTGGGAACTACTGATCTATCTGATGCTGTCTAGTTCAAAATAATATGACACTGCTGCCGCCCTGTAGCATTGAATGCAAGGGAAGACAGCGAACATTTGGCCTCCCTTGATAATAAAAAAATATAATAAAAGCCAATCAGCGTTGAGCTAAACTGTGAATGGTCCTGGCACTTACCCAGAAAAAATAAAATAAAAAATATGTAGCCTGATTAGCCTACTCCTGTCTATACAGAAATAAATAAAAGCATTCAAAATAGGGTACTAAAGCATGATTTGGCCACAGAGGATCATTCATTAGCTTCTTTAAAATATATATAAAATTATTAATTATTATAATTATATTTAATTATTATTAAAATATATATATGTTGTGGATTGTTTTAAATCTCATTGCCTACTGTCAGAAGGAAAGGCAGCGTGCGCAATATCGACAGATAATTGTTGAGTTGAGACTGTCAGGGAAAAGCAGAGGCCCAGCCAGGCATATCGCAATATTTCCAAATACAATCGCGGGAAAACATAATTTGGAAAGATAAGGCAGTGAAAATACTTTAATCTTTCTTTTATATAGTTATCAAAATTCTCAACTTAATTGAGTGAACAACAGTAAGGCCTATCTTATTGGCACCAGCAGAGAGTATCATTATTGGGACAGTGCCACTCTTTTTCAGAAAATAATGTACGTTTTAAAGTTAATTTCCTTCAATTCTGAACATTTTGCCATGGGGCATAGAGAAAATGTTGCCGTTCTGAAGCAAGTTTTCTGCAATTCTACACATTTTGCCAAAGGGTGGAGGTAAATGTTAGCCTTTTTTAATATGATAACTGATAATCAATGGGCCCCAACCCGGTCGGTAATTCGACCATTCTTACTACAAGACTAATTTACCAATCTAATAAAATGTTGCTGACATGGGCTAATTGAGTGACTGCTGAAGCACAAATGTCTAAATGGCACCTTGTGTATTCTATTATTCTAACTCAACAGTAAGCTGATACCCCGACTAACGGTTTATAGACCAGACAATGAAATGATCACAACTGATCTGGTTGTATTATGGCTTTCCCCCCCAGTAAATTTACCCACACACCGCTACTGAAGTTAACGAATTGCATCTAGAGCCATATTTTTGTTATCATAGCCCAAAGGTGGTATATTAAATTCTTCCAATTTTTCATGAATTTGTCAGTCAACTGATATCATCATAATTTTTTTACAAAATTCAAGTCATTTGGGATCATTCTGACCCCAACGAAAAACATCTAATTCCTCCTATAGTAATATGATAGGACCTTCATTAAAAAGTCTGCCAACGGTATAAATAGTTGATAGAACTGCAATATAGAACTCAGATACAGACAGCTGTATTGGTGTGTATTCTCCGAAAGGTAGTTCTTCTAAGGCAAATCTAAAAAAGTATTTATTTGAATCCAGGGGGACCTGTATCAGTGATTTAGACCAGATAAACAGATCACCTGCAGAAATGAAGAACCTTACGTACTCGCCTGGTTATAACTGGTTATAACTAGGTATGACCGTGTACACAATCAAAATGACCTTGCATATATGCTTAGTTGCAGTCACAACAGCTCATAAGTCTGTCAGTGGGATGAATACTTGTTGAAACTGTAATGCAGAAACCAGCTACCCTCTAAACGTACACATAGCGCTGTATTGGTGGGTATTCTTTGAAGAATAGTTGGTTATTCCACGGGAAATGTTATATAAATACCATCATTCCTATAATATCCTCCAATATTCTATATGTGCAAGTTGTTGTGGTATGTGGGTTGCTATAACATTTGGTTTGAAGTGACTTTGAGGATTTGGGCATGATTTTTGAAGGGATGCTAATGCTGGCTGTGGGGTAAGTATATAAAGACAGATAAGACATATTTTTGGTCATTGTATCTCAGGATCAATCTATGAATTACTTTTTGTCAATGAAATTAAATATATTTCCAATGTTGGTGTACCGCTCCTTTAAATGGCAGTCATTTTTACCACCTAAATATGACACCTTTTGTATTTACTTAAAAATAAATGATACTACAATCAAATTATGGTAAATTGGCTTTTTAGTACTTACTTTGGAAAAAAGCTGCACATTATTTAAGGGAAAAATATATTGTTTTGTTTTACAGAATCTGCAAATGAATTGTCATTTAACAAAAATGATTTTTATTTCATTTCAGATAACAGTAAGTACATGTCCATTGATGTCCTTAAGAGTCGATTGATGCACTAATTAAAATAATACAATAAATCCCCATCAAAATCCATCTGTTTAAGATAGAGATTTGTTTTTTTGCATGGGCTGCATCTCAATCTACTTCATCCGCCTGTATGTCTGCATTCCGCATCCCAAAAATCACCATAGGTAGAGAGAAGACAGGCTATGTGCCACACTGCCCACAAAATGAGGTGGAAACTGAGCTGCACTTCCTAACCTCCTGCAAAATAAACGATGATATGAGAGAGACATATTTCCCTCAGATTACAAGGACCCCCAAATACTTTGAAAACAAATATAATATTGATAAGCTCCCATATCTGTTAGGTGAAATACTGCAGTGTGCAATCATGGCAGCAAAATGTGTGACCTGTGATAAGAGTAGGGTAACCAGTGGAGAACAAACACCACAGTAAATAAAACCTAGGCCTAGATTTATCAGTTTATTTCATTTCCTTTGCCATTTGTACTTCTACTTTTTACACACAAGCTCACACTCTCCTACACACACCAGCTGGCTGAGAGGGCCCTAGTGGAGCCGGCTTGCTGAGAGGACCCTAGTGGAGCCAGCTGGCTGACAGGGCCCTAGTGGAGCCGGCTGGCTGAGCGGGCCCTAGTGGAGCCAGTTGGCCCTAGTGGAGACGGCTGGCTGAGAGGGCCCTAGTGGAGCCGGCTGGCCCTAGTGGAGACGGCTGGCTGAGAGGGCCCTAACGGAGCCGGCTGGCTGAGCAGGCCCTAGTGGAGCCAGTTGGCTGAAAGGGCCCTAGTGGAGCCACCTGGCTGAGAGGGCCCTAGTAAATAGGTCATTTAGTAGACGCTCTTATCCAGAGCGACTTACAGGAGCAATTATGGTTAAGTGCCTTGCTCAAGGGCACATCGACAGATTTTTCACCTAGTCGGCTTGGGGATTAGAACCAGCGACCTTTCGGTTACTGGCACAACGCTCTTAACCACTAAGCTACCTGCCACCCCTAGTGGTAACAGCTGGCTGAAAGGGCCCTAGTGGAGCCAGTTGGCTGTGAGGGCACTAGTGGGGCCAGTTGGCTGAGAGGGCCCTAGTGGAGCCAATTGGCTGAGAGTGCCCTAGTGGGGTCAGCTGGCTGAGAGGGCCCTAGTGGAGCCAGTTGGCTGAGAGGGCCCTAGTGGGGCCAGCTGGCTGAGAGGGCCCTAGTGGAGCCAGTTGGCTGAGAGGGCCCTAGTGGGGCCAGCTGGCTGAGAGGGCCCTAGTGGAGCCGGCTGGCCCTAGTGGAGACGGCTGGCTGAGAGGGCCCTAGTGGAGCCAGTTGGCTGAGCAGGCCCTAGTGGAGCCACCTGGCTGAGAGGGCCCTAGTGAAGCTCCAGCCATATTTTTTGACCTGTTGTGATAAGAATAGGGTAACCAGTGGAGAAGAAACACCACAGTAAATAGAACCTAGGCCTAGATTTATCAGTTTATTTCATTTCCTTTGCCATTTGTACTTCTACTTTTTACACAGACAGCTCACACTCTCCTACACACACCAGCTGGCTGAGAGGGCCCTAGTGGAGCCGGCTTGCTGAGAGGACCCTAGTGGAGCCACCTGGCTGAGAGGACCCTAGTGGAGCCAGCTAGTTTATATTTCATTTACAGTGTATTGACCGACGGCCTATACAGGTCAGGACTGATACACTCGTTTTTTTTATTTTTTATTTTTATATAGTTAAATTATTAACATTTCAAATGTCTTTTTCTTTTGAAACTTTTGTGTGTTTAAAATTTACTGTTTGTGATTGTTTATTTCACTTGCTTTGTCAACGTTAACATATGTTTCCCATGTCAATGAAACTCCTTTGAATTGAACTGAGAGAAAGAGTGAGAGAGAGAGAGAGGGGGAGGGGCAAAAGAGAGGAGAAATGAACATCAACGTGACCTTTCATGATGTGATGGAGAAGATAGGCTTATAGTTGGTATGGTGCAACAACACACGTGATGTGATGGAGAAGATAGGCTTATAGTTGGTATGATGCAATAACACCCATGTGTACACACATTCCCCTTCCGTGGAAAGGTGAACTTACTTACTTACTTTATTGTCCCCATGGGGAAATTTTTGTTGCAGTGTCATGTACACATTTAAAGTGGCGTTAAATACAAAACAAGATAGACCTCTCTTTGCAGATGAGTTTATATATAATTTAATACCTTTGCTTTTGTCTGTTTTTGAAATCATTCATTTCATAGGTCAGAGGTCAAGCTGAGCCGTCAAGCTGAGCCGTACCAGAGTGGAAGAGCGGAAAAGGTTACTGGTTGTGATGACATCACTGGTTAGAAGTCAGTTATGAAAAGATATTCAGTTGACTGCGTGTTAGTCTGTCAGCCCTATCTCTTTTGACATCTCCCTCTCTCTACTCCTCTTCTCTCTCACTCTCCATCTCCCCTCCCCTCCTCCTCTGTCCCATAGCCACAGGAAGTAGTTTGGGGGTGTAGAAATACAGCTAAACCTAGGGTATGGCTAAATGGGGTTTGTAGAAATACAGCTAAACCTAGGGTATGGCTAAATGGGGTGTGCAGAAATACAACTAAACCTAGGGTATGGCTAAATGGGGTGTGAAGAAATACAACTAAACCTAGGGTATGGCTAAATGGGGTGTGTTGAAATACAGCTAAACCTAGTGTATGGCTAAATGGGGTGTGTAGAAATACAGCTGAACCTAGGGTATTGCTAAATGGGGTGTGTAGAAATACAACTAAACCTAGTGTATGGCAAAAGGGGGTCTCTATCTCCCCTCCCCTCCCCTCCCCTCCCTCCCCTCTCCTCTCTCTCCACTACGCTCTCCTCCGCCCCCCACCCATCCTCTCTCCTCCGCCCCATCTCTCTCTGCTCATCTCAAGCAGCCCTTTGACATCTCCCTCTCTATCTCCCCTCCCGTCCTCTGTCCCCTCTTCTCACTATCCATCTCCCCTCCCCTCCTCCTCTGTCCAATAGCCGCAGGAAGTAGTTTGGGGGTGTAGAAATACAGCTAAACCTAGGGTATGGCTAAATGGGGTGTGTAGAAACACAACTAAACCTAGTGTATGGCTAAATGGGGTCTCTATCTCCCCTCCCCTCCCATGTACACATTTAAAGTGGCGTTAAATACAAAACAAGATAGACCTCTCTTTGCAGATGAGTTTATATATAATTTAATACCTTTGCTTTTGTCTGTTTTTGAAATCATTCATTTCATAGGTCAGAGGTCAAGCTGAGCCGTCAAGCTGAGCCGTACCAGAGTGGAAGAGCGGAAAAGGTTACTGGTTGTGATGACATCACTGGTTAGAAGTCAGTTATGAAAAGATATTCAGTTGACTGCGTGTTAGTCTGTCAGCCCTATCTCTTTTGACATCTCCCTCTCTCTACTCCTCTTCTCTCTCACTCTCCATCTCCCCTCCCCTCCTCCTCTGTCCCATAGCCACAGGAAGTAGTTTGGGGGTGTAGAAATACAGCTAAACCTAGGGTATGGCTAAATGGGGTTTGTAGAAATACAGCTAAACCTAGGGTATGGCTAAATGGGGTGTGCAGAAATACAACTAAACCTAGGGTATGGCTAAATGGGGTGTGAAGAAATACAACTAAACCTAGGGTATGGCTAAATGGGGTGTGTTGAAATACAGCTAAACCTAGTGTATGGCTAAATGGGGTGTGTAGAAATACAGCTGAACCTAGGGTATTGCTAAATGGGGTGTGTAGAAATACAACTAAACCTAGTGTATGGCAAAAGGGGGTCTCTATCTCCCCTCCCCTCCCCTCCCCTCCCTCCCCTCTACTCTCTCTCCACTACGCTCTCCTCCGCCCCCCACCCATCCTCTCTCCTCCGCCCCATCTCTCTCTGCTCATCTCAAGCAGCCCTTTGACATCTCCCTCTCTATCTCCCCTCCCGTCCTCTGTCCCCTCTTCTCACTATCCATCTCCCCTCCCCTCCTCCTCTGTCCAATAGCCGCAGGAAGTAGTTTGGGGGTGTAGAAATACAGCTAAACCTAGGGTATGGCTAAATGGGGTGTGTAGAAACACAACTAAACCTAGTGTATGGCTAAATGGGGTCTCTATCTCCCCTCCCCTCCCCTCCCCTCCCCTCCCCTCCCCTCCCCTCCCCTCCCCTCTTCTGTCCCCTCCCCTCTCCTCTCTCTCCACTACGCTCTCCTCCGCCCCCCACCCATCCTCTCTCCTCCAACCCCATCTCTCTCTGCTCATCTCTCGCAGCCCTTTGACATCTCCCTCTCTATCTCCCCTCCCGTCCTCTGTCCCCTCTTCTCTCTCTCCACTACCCTCCCCTCCTCACTCTCTCTCTCTCTCTCTTCCTGACATATAGCATCAGGCTTGTTGAGCTTGACTCAGTTGACTTGGGTAACAGACCTCTAGCTACCCCCCTTCCCCTTGCTCTGTTGAACCTTTAATAAACCTTTATTTAACTAGGCAAGTCAGTTAAGAACAAATTCTTATTTACAATGATGGCCTACCCAGGCCAAACCCTCCCCTAACCCGGACGATGCTGGGCCAATTGTGCGCCGCTCTATGGGACTCCCAATCCCGGCCGGTTGTGATATAGCCTGGGATCGAACCCGGGTCTGTAGTGACGCCTCTACCACTGCGATGCAGTGCCTATGATCACTGCGCCTCTCGGGAGGCCATAGAAAAATAAGACGAAAATTAAATAGATACATCATATATACTCTCATTCAATTCCATAGGGACAGATACAATCAATCATTGACACACTGAATATACAACATCACATACACCATCACACCTTAAATTACATTAGTGCCTGTCCCCAGATGGACAGTTATTGTCACGCCCTGGCTCTGGGGACTCTTTAATGTTGAGCCAGGGTGTGTAGGTTTCATTGTTTAGTTTTCTATGTTTGTGTTCTAGATCGTTTAGATCTATGTTGGCCAGGGTGGTTCCCAATCAGAGGCAGCTGTAGCTTGTTGTCTCTGATTGGGGACAATACTTAGGCAGCCTGTTTGGCACTGTTCTTTTGTGGGATCTTGTTCCGTTTGGTTTGTGTTATGACCTAGGACTTCACGTATTGTTTGGTTTATTGTTTTGGTTCGTGTGTGTACTAAATAAAGTATGTACGCCTATCACGCTGCGCCTTGGTGCGCTTCCGTCAACGATCGTGACAGTTATGCTACAGTAAATTACATTTACTGGTGATTACATCATTGTCCTGCTTTAAGACAGATTTTTACTGTCTGCATCCAGTTGCATGTTATTTACTAACCCTGCAAATGATCATATATCTTACAATATCAAAACATATGCTCCAGAACAGGATCATCAATATCACTGCCGGTATCATATCTGTCTCTAACTGGGGCTCCACTGAGCTATACAAGTCTACTGTCATGAAGAGTGGACTGAAGAGTGGAAAATACTGCTAGGCTATATGATTTCTATCTCATTAGTTCCTTACTTCAATGATAAAATAATAATAATATGCCATTTAGCAGACGCTTTTATCCAAAGCGACTTACAGTCATGCGTGCATACATTTTTGTGTATGGGTGGTCCCGGGGATCGAACCCACTGGCTCCACTAGGCCCTCTCATGATGTGAGATAAACTTCTGAGCAACTTATCTTGGATCAGTGGTTGAGCCCAGCTAAACACAGCAAACTGATCTGTCTTGCAGCAATGTTTCACATAGTGTGTCCTATAATATCACCTCTAACTTTCTACTGCTTGAGTTCACCTCTTATAGAATATTGGATAATGTTCCAGCTCCTAAATATAAACAGTACCAGCACCCAAAATGAGTACTGATGAGGTCTCATGTTAGAGCAGGAGAAGGGGGGATGTGGTGTAGAAGCTAGAGGTCTGTTACCCAAGTCAACTCAACAGGTCTGATGCTATATGTCAGGGTCAGGCTGGGCTGGGCCAAGAGTGGAAAAGGTTACTGGTTATGATGACATCACTGGT